>NW_009935848.1:1291-4445 GCF_000696875.1 Nestor notabilis | reverse complement strand
CTGCTCCCGCTCTGGGGGTGCACCCAGCACAGGGTTGGGGGGGGGGTGTTTGTCTCACTGATGGGTCATGTTCTTGTATTGAAATTCACTGGTGGAATTAGCACAAAAGGGCAGAAAGTGTTCACTTTATTGCATCAGACCCCTTATTTCCCTCTCCCCGGGGTTACCCATCCTGGGCTGTGCTGTCGCGTTGCTGCTGTGGATCACCCAGCCAGAGGGAGGGGATGCTGTGGGACGTGGGGAGCTGCACATCCCGGCTGCAAGGGCAGAAGGGAATGAGTCAGAGAGGAAATAGGGGGAGGGAGGCAGCTGATGAAAAGTCCTTGTTGTTAGAGGGAGATGGGGGTGAAAAAGAAGACAAAGAAGAAAAGGAAAAACCAAACCAGAGCTGCCCTGATGCTCCTGAGGAGCCCCCTTGAAGGAGGGTGACGTGAGGGCAGCCTGTGCTTCCCACACTGCTGCCTTCATCACCAACACCCGCGCCAGCTCCGAAGGTCCCCAGCGCCTCCGACCATCTGCAGCATCCCTACGTGATGGGTGGGAGGATGCTCTTGGGATGGGGTTCCTCCAGGACCGGGAATAAGCTGAGTCCTTGTGAAGCTGGGACATGACGTGTCCCTCGCTGGTGTTTGGGGAGGAGGGAAACCAAAGTGTGGAAATGGGACCCTACAGAAAGAGTCAAAGCTGCAAGTTTCTGTCAAAGCAACTGTTTCCACTCCTCACTCTTCTCCCTGGGATATTGTAAGCAGTGCTCTGCTCCCCTGAGCCAAATGATGCTGCATTTGATGGGATGCTTGCAGCGTTATGGCCCCGGTCTGAGCACAGATAACATGGATAATGCGAGGAAAGAAGCACAGCAGCAGGCTTGGAGAAATGCCCTCCTGAGGCCATTCTGTCAGGGCCACCCCATGGGGTCTCACATGGAGCTGGGTAGCTCCAGAACAGGCAGTGGGACTGCAGGATTTAGCTGGGAGAAGGGAGTTCTGCTGGAGGTGGAATAGGAGACACCCTATAATGTCTTGAAGCACATGTGTATGCAGGCTCCTACCATCAAAGAGAGAAGAAGGGTGGGATTTACTTCATGAGGGACTGAGCAATGTGGGATGATGCTGTGGCTGTTGCCTGGAGGAGCTCTGGGGTGCCCTGTATGGACCCCTGGTCAGCTGCACAGGGGAGAACTGCAGAGTCCAAGCAAACTCATCTCCCCCTTTGCGGTCTCTGTGTGGCCTGAACTAGGATTTGGTGATGTTTAGAGCTGGTTCTATGTCCCTAAGCCCAGTGTTAGGTCTAGTTTGGGATCTGGAAAACCTCACCAGACGTAACCCACTACCTGTCCCAGCACCAGCAAGAGCTTGCTGGGACTCATTTGCAGATAAGGCTTCAGCAACCTGTACACCAGGGAAAGGTCCCTGTCTTGTTCTCTTTCTTGTACCAGTAGACGTGGCTTTTGGGCAGCAGGAGGACATGGCAGGGGGATTGGAACTGGGTAATCTGAAGGTCCTTTCCAACCCAAACCGTTCTACATACACCTCTGCAAAGGACTCGGAGCCCTGGTAGCTGCTGAGCTTTGTACAGTGTGAGCTGTACAGGGTGTGGGAAATTACTGTCTTAACATCACTTCTGATGGGAAACCCCAACCAGTGCGGTTGGTGGCACTGGTGGTGGCCTCCAACAACCCCCTCCTGTCCCTGGCTGGACAGTGGGGAACATCTCCCTGGTGGGAGCAACCTGGATGGTCAGTGGTTGCAGAACAAAACCCTCCTGAGAAAGCTCTTCAGCACCAGCACGTCCATGGGCCGGCTCGAGCCCACGGCCACCATCCCATCCTGCCTGCCCCAGCGCTGGTGCTGGGCTCCTGCAGAGTCAGGGCAGGGATCATAGAATCACAGCGTGGTTTGGGTCGGAGGGACCTTAAAGCTCATCCAGTTCCTGCTCATCCAGCGGCAGGGACACCTTCCACTAGAGCAGGTTTCTCCAAGCCCCTGTGTCCAACCTGGCCTTGAACACTGCCAGGGATGGATCCATTCAGGAGCTCATTGGCATCTTGCTGCCCAGGGGACTTTGTGCGTGGTGAAGAAGTGGCTCTCTGCCTCTCTGAGCACATGTGAGACGGACTGGAGGGATGGAGAAGGTCACTGGAAGGGTGACAGCAGGGTGAGGACCAGCAGCTGGACACCATGTCCCAGTGAGGAGCATTGGGACATCCCTGCTGTACCCTGGAGAGCAGCTCACCCGCTTGTGACCCAGCTGCAAACAACAAGACAAACACTTATTTATCTCCTTTTGTTTTTAGAGACCAGATTTGGGTTTTTTTTACCCCAGAACAAGACCTGCAAAGCTGCAGCAACCCGTGTGTGCTACAGCAGCACGTGCTGGGATGGGGTTAGCCGGGGCGAGGCTGCTCTGCTGCCTTAGGGAGCTGCTGGGATACAGCCTGTTCCCATTCCCATCAGCGGTATTAATAGATGCAGATGTTTCTCTAGCAGCAGGGTTCAAGCTCGATGGGTTTGTTTCTTTCCTTCTGGCTCCCTGTCTTCCTTCACATCCCCTTTGCTCTTCAAAGCACTGCTAAGGGCAGAGGAAGCAGCTCCAGACACCAGCAGGGAGGCAGAAAAGTCACTGCCCGCTCTGGGGTTCAGGTGGGTCGAGGTGCCCCCGTGGCCCCATGCAAGGCCAAGGGCACAAACTGCTGGCCTGGCCCATGGGAGCCACAGCAGCCCCATTGAACCCAGTGCAAACCACTGGGAGGGATTATCCGAGGGCAGGGAGGGGGCTGAGAGCGGGGACAGGTCCCTGGATCATCCCCACCCTCCCAGCCAGCAGCAAACCTCAGCCCAGGGGATGCTTGTTACTTGCACCTGCAGAACAAAACAGGCCTATTCGGGGCTAAGTGATGTTGGGCTGGTTGCTCCCCACTGTAGTATGGGTTTGCTCCACTCATAGGGGTCCCTCTCACTCCTTTGGCTCAAACACACACTGAGGAGTACTCACAGATGATGCTTGCCCACAAGCACAGATAAGCTGCCCTGATTTCATGGCCCACCTTGGCTTATTCCTCTTCCTGCTATAACACCAGAAAACTCCGGGCTCTTCGGCTGTGGGAGCAGGAGCCGGATGTTCGTGCTCAATGGGACGGGCTGGGGCCGGCCTCCAC
>NW_009935848.1:0-248 GCF_000696875.1 Nestor notabilis | reverse complement strand
CATGCGCGAAAGAGGTACAGCAGCAGCTTTGTCTACTGGCTCTTCAGCTGTGGGAGAATGAAAAGGACGTTCGTGCTCAATGCGACGTGCTAAGCCCAGCCTCAAGCGGGGATGGTCAAAGAAGCAAATAATTGGAGTTTTAGGTGGGAAAGCGAGGAGCGAGCCCAATGCAAGTGGCACTGTTGCTGAGCTCACCATGTGCAAAAAGGGCCCAGCAGCAGTTTTGCCTCCTGGTTCTTCGGCTGTGG
>NW_009935847.1:17028-21915 GCF_000696875.1 Nestor notabilis | reverse complement strand
GATGTAGGCTTGGGCTGGGAGTCCCTGAGCTTTCAGGCCGCTGGCGACGCCCCCTCGGCGTCTCGGTGGTGCGTCCGGAGCGATGTTAGCTCGGGCGGGAGGAACGGGGTAACGCGAACAGCGTGAGGCTAGGGGGCTTTGTGCCGGCTTGGGCTTGTGGGGGAGCTGAACTCCTTGTTATGTTGTTTGTTTTTCAGCTGGATCTAATTGGCTTCGTTTCAGGTCACTGCTTGGTTTTGCTTTCTTTTTCCTTCCTCTTCCGGCTTTGCTCACTGTTGGGTGAGCTGCACGTCCCACTCTCTTCTTCCTTAAAGGATTAATGTTTTATCTTCGTTAGCACTGCAGTAATCAGCTTGAGAGCTCTGGTTTTATAGTAAGAACAGACATTTGCCAGTGCCTATGAAGAGTCCTTAACTTCATTCTGTACTCTAGTTGAGTGTGCTTTTACTTCTTGATTTAAGAGGTCTTGTATCAATACACAGCATTCCCCTTACCTGCTGTGTGTCGGTAACATGATTTGGAGGAGCTCAGAGTTACATGTTGTTTGCTCATCTGGCATTTAAACCAAAGTATTGTCTGTCATTGCACACAGCTAGTTTTGCTGACACAGCAGTTCATGAGGAGGCATTATGGCTCTTGTCATTTGTCTTTTCAAGGTAAGACCTAATCTGCCTCCATTCTCTAAACCTGTTTGGGAGCAGAGTGTTCCTGGAACCTTGCAGGTTTTTCCCCTAAAACCTAGAAATGGGGCAGTAGTGATTAAAATGAGTGGGTTTAGTCCCAGAAGTATTTATCAGATTATCAGCAGGTTGCTGCAACATCATTGCTGTACTAATTTCCTTCCTCTTCAGTGGTTTGTTTCAACTGCATTCAGGTCACTGGGAAAGGAGCAGTGTGTTCCAGAGGGTTGACAAAATGAGTGTCTTGAAGGTGTTGGCTCTTTCTTGGACATTCTGAATGCATTCAGATCTCAGTTAACCAAGTATTACCTGCTCTTCACCTGGGTTAAGTGATCTCCCACAGGATAGACTGGAGTGACATGGGAGGTGGCTCACCCACAGCTCCCCAGGTTGTGGTGTAACTACACTGAAATTTGAAATTCAAATTCAAACCTTTGAAAGTCTTTTTAGGAAGAACTTTCTTAGGCAGTCATTTCTAGAAGAACTTCTAACTGATTTGCAAGGATTTTTGTATCAGCAACAGGATTTGATATGAGGGTCTTGTTATCCCTGGCTACTGTTGTTATTTTTCAGTCTCTTATTTCATGTTTTCCCCTTGTCTAATGAAAGTACAAATGGAAGCAGGGGATATCACATTCTAGGTGTGGAGCAAGAGTTTTAGAACCAGATTTTTGACTTCTGACAGAATAACAAAGTATATAACTTTCTCTGTGTGCACTGTGAGAGGCAGTGGGAAAGGCTGACATGAGGTTTTCGTGTGGTGGAGAGGTGGTTTCTGTCCCTGTCTCACCAAGAGATACTTCATCGCTACAGCTTCTTTTTCAGTGATGTGTGAAGCTGTGTGGAGGGTTGTTCACAGAATACAGACATCTTCTGTAAGGAGTTAAGATGGCCTGTCCTATGGCTGGTATGTCTTCACTTTGAAGAAGCAGTATCTGTAGTGAGAAAGGAAATGAAAGGTCTGTCATCCCAGCCCAGAATAAAAGTGTTAAGTGTTTTTTTTCTTTTGTGGAATGGCACCTTTTACAGGCTTGAAACAGTATCACTAGTGGCAGAGGAGCAGTGAGAACAGAAATCCTGATGTACCATACTCTTCTACTCCAATAGACTAACTTTTCATTAAAAAACCCTCAACTTAAGACCTCTTTCTTAATAAAACAGAAGAAAATTTTGGCTTGACATAATTCAGCTTCTGAGATGCTGTTTCTTAGCTACAGTGGAGGCCAAAAGCTTATGGAATTAGTTGCTTCTTTTAAAGTGCATTGAAGAGGCCTGTCAAAATTAGAATCTCTTTTAGTAGGACTAAATGTATATCTGGGAATATCTTAACTGAAGGGTACTGAAAACTGAATGAGAAGATTCCCTTGCTCAGATTATGGCAGACAGCCACAGAATGAGCATACAGGGCACAGCTATGTTAAACTGTGTTACGTGTTTTGGTAGCTGTTGCAAGACCCTGGCATGTGATCTTGAGTTCCTTGTCATGCTGCATGTAACTGATGTGATACACCTGATTTCCCTCCCATTTCAGGAAAGGTGTGGGATTTATTCTAAGAATCTTGGGTATCCTTTGAAATGAGAAGTATCTATATGGACCACAGACCTTCCCCACAGTGCTAACCCTTACTTGCACTCATGATCGCTGGATGGTCCAGTCAAGCTCTTGCCATGTAGATGCTTTCCAGAGTTATCTGCTGTGATCTAGTCCAGCTGAGGAAATGAAGTGGATATTCATTAAATCTTGTGGTAGCTTCTCCTGTTTCTCTTTTAGCACAGCTTGAAATGGCTTAAATAGAATACCGGAAGCTCTTGTACTTGTGGAAGTTAGATTCCCGCTATCTTTCAAACTTGGCCTTAGAAATGAAATTAAACTTCGAAGCTTTCAACAGAAAAGTTTCTTTGGGTTATGTTAGTGCACCAGCAGGAGTCACATCCCATTAGGATGGAATAAGGCAGCTAAGGCAAAATAAGCTTGTTTGGTTTCTCTGCAGTGCTCAAGACCTGATGGGCAACATTAATTCTCACAGATGTTGCTGGGCCTTATTATTACAGCATGAGTGTGCTGAGCTGGGGTGTGTGGCTGCTCAGTCACCTCTTGCTCACGGATGTTTGCCTTCACAGCAGCAATACCTTCAGTGTGTTCTCATGCAATCACCCTGCAGCTTAAGTGTGACCCACCACCCAAACCCCTTATGCAACATGGTTGGCTTCAACATGGCTCAGCTGAAAAGAGGAGGCAAAGAAAGATGGAGGGAAACTGCAGTCCTCACCCAAATAGTAAACCAGTACTGCAGCTCCAGGACCAAAGTGGTCACCTAGAGCTGGTTTTAGTCCTGTGAACTTGACTTCCTCTCTCTGGATCTTTGGAAATAGAGGTCCTCTAACAACATGGCATCCAGCAGGAAAAAAACAAGTGTCAGAGCTTGCTCCAAAAGGCAAGAACAGCTTTGTTGCTAGTTTATAAAATTACATATGCGGTATTTGTTGTAAGTCTGTGTTCTCTTGGAGTGTGGATGGGTAGATCTATGTGTTATAGGTTAGACCTTGCAAAATGGCTGAGGACCTGAGTGAATAGCAAGTACTTCGCCAACACTGTTGCTGTTGCTCATTCCTAATTTTCCAAGAAAAGAAGGAAAAAAAAGCAACTCCCACATTGAAACCTACAGTACTTAAAACTGGGATCTAAAAGGGAGGCTGGCAGTGAGAATCTGCCACTTTTCCCCCCGCATGAGTGCGGATAGCCGTGTCCTGCCCCAGTCTTCATAGGAATGCAAGGAGGGGTGATACAAAGCATAGAGCACCCTGACATGTAGCACACAGGAAAAGGTTGGATTTGCTTAGATTCAGGGTGGAGGAAAAGTGTTCCAGTTTACGAATGCATACTCCAAACTCTTGGTTGTCTGTTGACTGATTTCATTGCTACTGTGATGGACCATAATCCTCATGAGGGTAATTATTCTGCAGGAGGAAACTTGCAATCAGTAAAGTCGGGTTTGAAGCGTTGTTAGTCTGTGATACAACGCAGAGATGGAGAGGACTTTGCTATGAATTGTGAGAGTCACTGTAGTGACTCCTGCAGGCTCTAGGAGTGGGGTTGGAAGGACCTGTAGTATGACAGGAATGTGTGTAAACCATCTGAGTGACAAATTTGATGGTGACTACCTTGATTAAAACTATAACTGGTAGGAAATCCTTCTGTTGGCTGCAGGTACAAGCTATTCCTTGTTCCTGGGCCAGTAAAGATCCACTTTAGACTGAACTTCTCTTGAGTTGTTTCTGCAAAGTTGTTATAGACACAAGAAGTGCATTCCCCTTTAGTGCACTCACTGGAATTGCAGATGTAAGAGGGCGGTTGAGCTCTAAACGGACAAGCTTTGCTCCTGAATAACTGGAGGTATAGTCCAAACCTCTTCAAAATAACTTTATTTTTTTTACCAGAGTGCTGCTGATCATAGCCTCTTCCCTACAAACACTCTCAAAAAAAGTCTATCTTAAGTAATCAAGCAGCCAGACCTGGTCACACCCGCAGTACTTGGCAGCTTCTGGTGTGGTTCATTCCTGATAATGCTCAACCCATGTCTCTTTAGCCTGACCTGGCTGATAGCACTGCAAGCTGTGCAAGCATGTGTTTGAGTTATACATCTGGGGTTCTGATGGAGTTGGTTTAGTTAGAGGATCAGCCTTTTGAATAGCAGAGTAAATAACCAATTCTGGTGATTAATTTGTGTGCAGAATGGCTCTGTCACATTGCAGGGAAGTGATGATAGTCTCCTTCTACTTCTATAGTTGCAGCTGCAGGCAAAGTTTGGCATGTGCAAGAAACAGACCGACGTAAAACCCAGTCAAGCCACCTTTATTACCTATTCTTACGAAGTCAGCTTCTCAGTAATACACAGTAACAGACACCTTCCAGTCCACTGTCCCTCTCTTTTGAGAGTACAGGTGGGGGAAAACCCCCCTAAAAATAACAAAAGGAAAGAGACTGCATGTGAGTGATCCCACTGCAGCCACTTTAAGTGCTCCGGTAGACTGGAAGTGATGCTGGGGAAGAGGAATACTGGGGACACTGGAGATGAAACAACCCATTTAAGAAAAACGATGCTGAATCACACTGGGGTGGTGTTTGCCTGCCATGTAAGATTTCTGTTAAGGGGTGGGGAGGACTCTGAGGTGGGAAAACTTGTAGGCTTTTATAAAGATGGTCTAG
>NW_009935847.1:0-16997 GCF_000696875.1 Nestor notabilis | reverse complement strand
CATTCCTGTTTGTGTATAGCTGAGTATCCAGAGGGTCTTTGGGGCTGGCTGATGTGGATAGACATCTTGTTAGGCCTGTGGAGTTTTGCTTCCAAGCTTATCAACATAACTCTTCTACAAATAACACTCAGGGCAGTTGGCAGAAATGGTAGATTAAGTGCGTTGTGTCCTTAGGGCAGCTTCAATCTTGTGTTAAGACTGGAAGAAATACCTTCATGTATTAATTTTCTGTTCTAGCACTCTAATGAAGCAGCTATTTGACACAGGGATCCTCTTTCAAGAGCCTGACTGGTTTTCCTGCTCTTGTGAGCTCTACTCCTGCTTTGTGCTTCATCTCTGTGTCCTGTGTTAGCGTCAGTGGTGTGTTCAGCAGTGCTTTTAGGGCAAACAGTTCCTGTTGCGTAGGTTGGTGGACTTAGTACTTAGGTACGTCCCCTGCAAGGCCAAAGCATTGGTTTGGTGCTTCACAATTGATTAGCATTTGTTGGACTTGAGAAAGAAGTAGATGTGTTTGGGTCTTTTAAGCACAGGGGGCAGAACTGAGTGAAAACAGGCAATGGGGTCTTGTGAAGTGGGAGACTTCAAGACAAATACAGCAGCAGTGTATTTATATAGAGGAACAATATATGATGCATTGTGTGTTTTCAGAAAATAGAATGAAAATATTAACTGGTTGTCTGGTTTTGTAATGGGACATGAAGATGTGGTGTTGGTGTTTTATCACTTCATGTACCAGACAACACATTGACATCTGGTGACAGCAATTCCAAACCTAAAGAAAATTCAACCACTAATAAAAGAGAAAGCACAGCAAATACATCCTTTTTTAATACTCTTTGACCAGTTCTTTTGGGCAGTGATAGGAATGAAATGGCTTGGGTTCCTGATTTGGTCCTTTGATCATCCTGATTTGATGTCTAACCAGGGCCCAAGGCAGTGGCTGAGGTGAGCACGTCACGGAGGTGCAGTGCACGTGGACAACTCGGGGCAGTTGGTGGAAATCTGAGGCTGCCAATCTGATTGTTGTTTTTCTTTTTCTTTCAGATGGAAAGAATGCCAATGGATCCAAACAGCGTTATAATCGTAAAAGAGAAACTTCCTATTCAAAAAATGAGAACTTTTCCAGTCAGTCCCGTCGCTCCAATTCACAGAAAAGCAAAGCTTTTAATAAGATGCCTCCTCAAAGGGGAGGTAGTGGTGGAAGTGGCAAACCTTTTAGCTCTTCTAATGGTGGAAGACGAGATGAGGTGAGAATCATAATGCCATGCCTCCAGGGCCTTCTGTCTTGGGACAAGAGGATCACTCTGACCTGCCTAGATAGGTCTGCTGTGTTCAGCTCCTGGGCTGGTAAGGGAAAGAGCGATAAGAGGTGCTAACATCGTTGAGATGCCAGAGTGAGTGTGAGTAGAACAACTCGGCAGCAACCAGCAACAGAAGAGGAGTGCTCTCTGCTCTGAGATATTTGCAGTAAATAATGCGCCTGAGGAGTGAGTGCCTAGACAGGCCATGTACATACTCCTGAAACAGAGGTCCTTGATGAAAATATCTAGTCATGCAATTTCCAGCTTTTAAGTTCGGTGTGATCAGAATCATAGAATTGTTTAGGTTGGAAAGACCTTTAAGAGTGAATCCAACCAATAACCCAGCACTGCCAAGGCCACCACTAAACCATGTCCCAAGTGCCACATTCAACATGCCTTTTAAATACCTCCAGGGATAGTGGCTCCACCACTTCCCTGGGCAGCCTGTTCCAAGGCTTGACAGCCCTTTTGGTGAAGAAATTTTTCCTAATATCCAATCTAAATCTCCCCTGATGTAACATGGGGCCATTTTTTCTTGCCCTATCACTTTTTAATTGGGAGAAGAGACAGCAGTAGCCAGATTAAGTTCTAGTTGGACTTTGACCCCTCTAATTTTCTCACTGCATGACATCCTTGTAGACCTCCTGAGTTGCCTGCCCCTTCTTCCAAAGGCCATAAACTTCATTTTGTCCTGAGTTCCAGCCAGACCTCTCTGTTCAGCTAGGCTGGCTTGTGTTTTGGCACATGGGGATGGCCTGCTCCTGCACTTTTAATGTTTTTTAAAGTCCCAGACCTTCCTGGGCTCCTTTGCTCTTCAGGACTGCCTCCCAAAGGGACTCCGTCAACCAGGCTCCTAAACAGAGTCTGTCCTCTGGAAATTGATTGTGCCTAATCACTTCAATGTACAACTTTTCATGTGATGGTGGTGTTGGGAGAGTAATTGTATTGCCCCTGGTGATGTCAGGATGGAGTAAAACCAGATTGAGCCTTTTATGCTGATACGGGTCTAAATTCTGTATAGACTGTTCGTGGGTTTTCATTGAGAACTCTGCTTTTTCAGTTTTAGTGGATGAGCAGCTCTGCTCACCCGAATTGCTGACTCTGTCGTAACTCACCTGCTGTCTGTTGAATTCTCATTCTTTGCTTCATTATGTGAAAACTAACTAAAACAGTCTGTGCAGATAGTGATCAGACTTGTATTACTGGTTGTGTAAAAGAATATTGTCAGGATTTGAACAGCTGTCTTCTGTTCGTAACCTTGACTACTAAGTTTTGCCAACTTCTACTTGTCCTTATGTGGGTTGTTCTTATGCTTTCCTCCTTTTGATCAGTGTGGGGTAAGACCACTCAGCTCTGACTTTCAGGTTCTCGTGCGCTTCTAACGCTGCACTACCTGATTTACAGGACTGGAATGAGAGCAGGTGAGTGAGTGGATGGTGTATACTCTGTCCATAATCACTGATGGGGCCTGGGTATCAGCTTGTACTGATGGTCGTGTAGTAAATTCTGTCACGTTCTAACAAATGCTGTTGTCTCTTAGGTAGCAGAGGCTCAGCGGGCAGAGTTCAGCCCTGCCCAGTTCTCTGGTCCCAAGAAGATTAATCTGAACCACTTACTGAACTTCACTTTTGAACCCCGTGGCCAAGCAGGCCATTTTGATGGGAATGGACATGGCAACTGGGGGAAAAGGAACAAGTGGGGGCATAAGCCTTTCAACAAGGAGCTCTTCCTACAGGCCAAGTGAGTGGAAGACCAGCAGGGCTCTTAAACTTCTGCAGAGACACTGAGCTGTAAGGGATGATCAGCCAGGGAATTGTGTTTGACCTTCAGTACTTGTATTGACTTTTCCAGGGTGAAGTTACCTCTCTGTAGTGTTCTTAGTGGTAATGGGTATACTTGAAAGGGATAAAAATACATCAAAGTTGTCATCTTTACCTATTTACAAGGTATCTGATGGAGTGAGACCTTTAGGTACAAAACAATTAGTCCTCAGCTCTAGTTTTCTAGCATCATTTGTGGAATATGACACTCTTCTAGGGAAGACCAGTGTAGACCTTACGGAAGGCAGTAATTTTTTCCAAAGCATAGTATGCTGAGGTGGTTGGGGTAGCAGTTGCTGGCTGAAAACTAATCTGAATCTGTAAGTCCCAGAAAAAATTACTTGTACAGGTCTTAGTTCTTAAACTGCTGATTATTTCTTAGGCCCATAGGTATGTATTATAACCTAAATGATGACCAGTATCGTAATCCAGCAGCAGAATTGCTTTTGACTGGAAATATGGGTCACTTCCACTGGAATTTAAGCGTAGTCAGAACTTCCTGTATCAGATCATATTAAAGATAAAGCCAACTATTTTCAGCATTGATGCTTCTAATTTTGTCCCTATTGTTTTGTGACTTGTAGTGAAGTCTGTTTGCAGGAATCCCAGTAGTTGTAGTTTTTGTGACCATATTTTTCCCACTTGTGAATTCCTTTTTTTTTAATATTTTTTTTTTTTTATTTTTATTTTTTCCCCGTTGTGAATTTTTTTTTTTTTTATTTTTTTTTTTTTTTTAATTTTTTTTTTTTTTTTTAAATAGATCCTGGATGGAGCTGGCTGTTTCTTACAGTTTCTGGAAAACTACTCTGCCTGGCTCACTCTGTAGTTACTGTGTGATGATACTGTGTCTAACTGAAATTAGACACAGCTATATTCTGGAAAACTGGTTATGAATTGAACTCTTTTGGTTTTTGTTCATAGAAGTTACTGACTGTGTCCAGCAGTTTTCTGCTGGACAACGAAGAAGCTCAGAGAATCCTATAGGATAGTTCTCAAAGAATTTTTAGAAACAACTGAGTGGATCATCTGTCTCTTTGCCTTTCCCCAGCTGCCAGTTTGTTGTCTCTGAAGAACAGGACTACACAGTCCACTTTGCTGATCCAGATACCTTGGTCAACTGGGACTTTGTGGAGCAAGTGGTCAGTTGTGATGGGCTAGATTTTTTTATCTTCCTCTTCTTAAGAAGCTCAACCTGTCTTTTAACTGCCTCTTTCTTTCTGTGATGTTACATAAAACTCAGCTGTTTTTGAGTTGAGGCCTCTTCTGTTACTCCCACAATACTGGGAGAGATCTGTCATGGAATATATTATGAAATACTTTCATGACAGGAAAAGAGAAGTGCTAAAATCTATTAGGAAAATTAGCAGCTTCTTCTTGCTTTCGCAGATGGGAGCTCATCAAAAATAGTATCTGACATTCTGTAGACAGAGTCCTTGTGATCGAGATATTAACAGAAAACTTGGGCATGAGTCCATGGAAGAGGACTAGAGTGTAGAATTTTGAAGAATTATTCTGTGCATAGGTGGCCTGTCTTGCCTAGCAACAAAATGGAAAATCTCTTGAGAATTATGGTCAGAACTTTGGGTTGCCTGAAGTAGAAACTTATTATCTGCCAAGTCTAGTCTTGGTGTATGGTGTAGGTGGGGAGGAGGTAGGAGACCTGACACTACAAGAGAGCTGAAAAGTCTAGGTGCTTGCTTGGCAGTTATGTCTCTGCAACATACAGATGCTAAAGCATCTGACTGAACTAACATGTTCATGGAAATAGGTAAGTTCAGTCTCGCAGTTAAACAGGGCTGTACAAGTCTGCTTGTGTAAATGAGGCAGCAGAGCTCATTTGCTGTCTTTTCAGTGTCTGAATTGAGATGATGAAGATGCTGCTAACTCTTAAAGAGATGATGAATACGTGACTGGAAGCATGAGAAGAGTCACTTTTTTGATGTCATTAGAGTAGAAATACCAGATGGGTGGCTTTTGAAGGCTATTCCATCTGCAGTCTGAAGGTGTTACTTAGTTCACAGTGTACTTAATTTCTTGGTGAATAAGCAGAGCCTAAAGAGCTGGAAGATTGATTTTTTTTTTTTTTTTTTTTTAGAGTAGATCTTACAGGTGGCTTATTCTGTAGCACAGGAACTGATTTCCAAGTCTAAAACTTGTACTGTTGTTCTCATGTGCCATTTCAGCGAATCTGTAGCCATGAAGTGCCCTCTTGCCCCATATGTCTGTACCCACCAACTGCAGCAAAGATCACCCGCTGTGGGCACATCTTTTGTTGGGCATGTATTCTTCACTATCTCTCCTTGAGTGAAAAGACCTGGAGTAAATGTCCTATTTGTTACAGCTCTGTTCACAAGAAGGATCTCAAGAGGTGAGAACTAGTATTTGTTGCATGATGTATCCTTCTGAAATGTTTTTACCCCACTAACCTTCTGCTTCCATTGCAGTGTTGTTGCTATGGAAACACGTCAATATGCAATTGGTGATACCATTACCATGCAACTTATGAGAAGAGAGAAAGGTGTTCTGATAGCACTGCCCAAATCTCAGTGGATGGATGTGGTGCAGCCTGTTTACTTTGGAGGTGAGTGTGTCTGGGGACTGCTGGTTGGCATCCTACTCCTAACTGTGCCTAGGGCTTGTGTAGAGAGGATTTACCATGGCAATGCCATGCTGTCTCCTTAAAGTAAACCAGTCTACAAAAATGGCTTTTAGCAGCTGAAAACCTTAGTGACCACATATTAATAATAAACATTCTACCCACGCTTTGTTTTCTGTGAGGCTTTAACTTGTGTGCTATTTCCCTTCAAGTTACTGCGCTGCAGACTCCTGCCTTCTCAGTTATTGCTACTAGTTTGATGTGTGTTGTATTGTACCATCATTGGTGTGACTCTTACTGCTTTTGTTGGCTCTTCAGTGTCCTTAACGTTTTTTTTCCTACTGGCTTCTCATTGTACAGCTTAGCAAAAATAACTGTCTCTGTCTAAACTATTTTAAGGATGTAATTTTCAACAAGGTTTTCATCATCTTCACTTATCAACTAAAATCTGTGAAAGATATGGGGAAATAATGAAAATTATTGCAAACCTATTCCAAACATCTGTTGCCTGACTTCTTCAGTTTTCTCCAGTCGAGTTATGTGACTTAACACATCATCATCTTATCTGTTAGTATCACAGAAATTTTGTGACTAAAGAAATAATCTTACCATTGCTGGCTCGTGGGCTGCCTTGGCTCCCTTCATTTTGCAGTCACACTTACGAAGGGCTGTGTGCATTGAAGCTCTCTGTAAAAAGTCAAGTCTCTGAACACATGATGGGTATCCAGCATGCAGGGGGTGTGCTTACATGTGTCATGGTATTTGAAAGGAAAGGACTTTAAATCCTTTCATAAACCAAAGAACAAATAGGGATGTGAGATTATTCTAAACCAAGGAAATTCAGCATTAACTTGGTGTTCTGTAGACAAGGTTTGACTCTTGGGGAGCAGTGACTATAGGGACTGTACTAGTATGTAACGCTGTGGTTGCTGTGAAAGTTACAGTTAAGCTCTCTAGTAACAAAGGCAACTACCTTTTGCTAAACTTGCAGTTCTTTAGCTTACTATTTCTGCTGTGCTTCTTGTAAAACCCTCATAATAATGTTTTGTACTTTCTTTTTTTAATACATATGGGCTTACGAACTAGTTTGAGCCAAAGCAGAGGTCAGTTTTGCAGAACTTTCCAGTTGCAGTATTTTTGCAGATATTAATGGTTTGGTGCTCCTTCTGTTCAGATGACCATCACAGTCAGTATTCAAAGCTGCTTCTGGCATCCAGGGAGCAGGTCTTGCAACTGGTGATTCTGGAGGAGAAAGCAGCATTACTAAAACAATATGAGGAAGAAAAACACACCCCAGAGGCTTGCTTTATTGAGGCAGCTATCCAGGAACTGAAGGTGAGAGCCTCTTTGGAGGCTTTAGTAACTTTATTTTTAGAAGTATGCTGAGTGCTGAGCATCTATATTCTGCTGCATAAGTGCTTGAGTATGGTTATTCTAGTCTCCAGAACATACATACTAGCAAGGTGGTGATGTTTGCACTGAACAGTATTAAAAATCTTGGAGGATACTATAGCCTTTGGAGCCCAGGTATGGGCTTCGGAGCATGATGTTCGAGAAAACAGAACAGTGCTTTTTAGTGAATGATATTCCTTCTATTCTGTGTAGAGTTCTTCTTTCGAAGGAATATGTTTCCCTTTCAGCTCCAGCAATTTCTTGGGTAAGTTGTGTTGGGCAGACATGAGCAAATCTGTAGTCTATTCCTTTTCAAAGCCATTAGGTGTACTACACTGGGTGTGCTTTCCAGTAACAAGGAGAGAACCTCCCTTCAAGGGTCACTCTTTGTCACAGTTGAATTAAAGATCTATGAAAACCTGAATTATAGGACAAGGCTAAAAATAACTATGGTGATAGTATCCTGGCTTAAATAGCAAATTAGAACTTGCTCTCTTTGGATGACCTGTAGGAGCGAGAAATGTCACTCTCTGCTAACCAGGGTAAAAACAATGGCATTGCTGGAATCAGTGCAGCTGTGGAAGAATTGGTCCTAGAAAGCTCCAAGGCTGTGGAGCCTGCAGTTTCCCAGGAGAAAAAGGTGGGTGACAACTCTGTTCTGGCAGATCTTGTTAATACTTAGTTCCACCACTTCACTCTGCAGCGTATGGTGAAGTGGCACCAAAAACTTTTGCAGAGATGATAATCTTTTGAAGGAGGTGATGTATTACTAACTGTATGCTCTCTGATGTGATAGTGTGGTGTGGAATATCTCTCTGCTTTTGATGAGGAGCTTGTGGAGCCTTGCTCTCATCCGGCAAGTTCCCTTTCACCCCCTGTGGAAGCAGAAGAGGCAGTGCCGGATGAAGAGGAAGTACCTGAGGTGGATATAGTAGGGGAACCTGATATGAACACTATAGAAGAATCAAATCCAGTTGAAACAAGCTGCCAAGAATCTAAAGATACAGTTACCAGTGGACACCTTAGCAACTCTCCTTTTTACTATTTCTATCAAGGTCAGTGCAATGAAATCCTAGAATCATGGGGGCAGAGGTGCCTCCTTTGGGATCCCTCTTGAGGAAGAGGTTTGTCACTTTGTTAGGTTAAGCTAATCCCTGTGAAACAAAAGTCCCACAGAAACTCAGAGAGAAACTTTTAATTTTATTACTGGAGAATGTACCCAAAATGGGGGAGAAGGGTATGGAAAGTGAAAAGGCAAAGCACAAGTGATGGTATCTTCTCTCGCAGCGGAGGATGGGCAGTGTATGTATCTTCACCCAGTGAATGTTCGATGTCTTGTTCGTGAATACGGCAGCTTGGAGAAGAGTCCAGAGAAGATAACTGCAGCTGTAGTGGAGATAACTGGCTACTCAATGACAGAGGTAGTTATTTTATCTTCTTATTAATTAAGGGCTGTTGGTTTAGCAGATTGATCATTGCAGCTGATAGATGAGACTTGTTTCTCTTCAGTAATAGTAAATAACAACTATGGATGGGTAGGCACCCTAGCCTGGGAAGGGCCCCTGTGTAAGGTGCAGTACCTTATGTTGCTTTTGGTAAGTAGGCTGCAGTCTAGCTTTTTCTTTTTCCTTAGAAGGTAGGAAGTTCTAGGGGTAAGAGAATTGCAAGCTTAAGATTGCTTTGTTGTTAAAGCTGTCTTAAAAGTAAATTCTTTTGTCGTGTGAGACAGTAGCTTGAACTATACAGATCATCATCTTTCTCAGCCTGATAAAGTATTCTGCCTCTGTCTTGACAAACAGTTGTTTCTGAGCATCAGGGGTAGAGGAAAATAAAGAGGATGGACAGAAACTTCAGTGTTTGAGATAGAGGGAGTGAAAGTGCTTGAGCCACTGAAGTTCTGGAAGAGAGGATGGGTCTTGAATTCCTTTACCTCAGATAAAGACAAACTGTAAGAATTGACATGTGTGGTAACAACTATACATAATTCTTAATTAATCTTTAAGAAAGTATATGCTCAGGTAAGAATGGATGCAGAGATAGGGAATTGTCTTCAAGTTTTTTGTCCCTGTGGAAAAATATAAAAATTGATTTCTTTTGGTCTAGCAAATCAGTGGTCGTTGATCCAAATAGTTGAAGTGTAAAAGGCAAATTTGGTCCAGTGCAAAAATAATTATGTCAGAAGACTGATAATGTAGAATTCTAGTTCAGTGGTGTGAGAAGGGAGAAATGACAAGAAAATTGGTAAGCAAGCTGGAGTAACTTTGTCCAAATATGATTAGGATGTAGCTGGTGGAGATCTTGGAGCATTTGGTTCTGACCCAGCACATCTTTCATGTGTTCATCGTTTATAAAGTGATTATTGCATCACTGCTGCTATTTTTTTTCCCATTTGACTTTGTGGAATGATGGGTGTTTAGTCTCCAGTAGCTGTTCATCAATACAGCAGCCTTTCAACCTTGTGATAATATATCTGCTCTTTTTTTATCAGGATATAAGACAGCGTCATCGCTACCTCTGTCACTTACCCCTCACCTGCGAATTCAGCATTTGTGAACTGGCTCTGAAGCCACCCATCATCTCTAAGGAGACTTTAGAGTTGTTTTCAGGTTGGTACTGCCTTTTTAGTTGGCTCTGCCATGTATCCATGAAGGTGAAGTCATTCTTATCCCTTAATAGCCAATAAAAGAACATACATAGCAGCTTTACTCCTCTTGCACCAACTGTCGATGACTACTAGACAGAACAACCCCAATTCACTATTTTATAGACAACAGTTACACAAAGAATAAAAAAGCCTGACTGCTTGGAAGAGCGTATGTTGTTTGTAAGCATATTGTGTTACTAATGTGTTATAGCTGAATATATTGTTCTCGGAGCTGGAAAAAACATTGCCAAGGTATCAGTGTGGGGGTTTTTGATACCCAATGGTTTGCATTGCTTCTAGATGACCTTGAAAAGAGGAGACGTCTGCGGCAGAAGAAAGCTCGTGACGAACGGCGACGTGAACGCAGAATTGAGATGGAAGAAAACAAGAAACAGGGCAAATGTAAGTGGTGATCGTGTATAACTGATGGATTTCCAGTCATCTTTAGGCGCTGAGCTGATTTCTTGAGCTATAGGATGAACTCTAAGGCCTTTGGTTTGTAGTGAGTGCTTAGAAAAAGATTACAAGGGATTAGAAACGATGTCTGTAGAGTGAAAGATAGAAGCTGTTTTAGTCAGGATGTTAAATGGTGTTATGCTATATACTTGCACATTGTGGGAGAGACAGAGGGCATTTGGGGGTGCAGCTGTATCTCCACGGTGTACATAGGTCTCAGGATTCTTAGTTTCTGTTTTTATAGTAATCACGATATAGCGTGAAAAGTGAAGAAGGAAAAAAAATGCCTAGGGACAGTTTCCATCCAGCAGCAGGACTTGTACTGGTCTCTAAAATAGGGGGTGGAAGGAAAATTGAGTTGGCACATCCTAGACTCTTGAAGCACTTGCATATTGACAGTCCTCCTCCACGCTGTGTAGTGCTTTAATTTAACACCTCTTTCTAGATCCAGAGGTCCATATTGCTTTAGAGAATCTGCAGCAGTTCCCTGCTTTTACCTCTTGTCCCAGAGAAACTACCAGCATTGATCATCGGAGCTTCTGTCTGTCTCCTCTTGGCAGAAGCCCTGTGTATCAGACAGGTGAGCATCTGGAAAAACACGTCACAGCCAGCTCTTGATTGTTCTTTTGGGATCTACTGCTTGGGTCATCCCACTAAACTTTCTTAAATGCTGATCAAAGACATCCTATTTTGCCTGTGAGGTCATATACAAAAGGCTGACATGGCTAAAAAACATTCTGGTCCTTTGTCTGCTTTTTACTACCTCTACTTCAGTGACAGTATGAGATCTGCACTATAGTTACCCCATCTTTTAAATCTTTGTTAAGGCAGAATAAAAGAAAGGAAAATAGTTTTCCAAAAAGGAAAGCAAAGTGTGTATGCCAGGAAAACACTACTGGCATGTTTTCTTTCTATCCTCTCCATCTTCTCCACTAAAATAAAACACAGCTGATGAGTATTCAGGCTGTTGTCCAGTGTTGCTTTACTAAGTGTTTTATCTTGCAGTTCATTAAAAAAAAAAATTAAGTAGATACTGTTCTTAAAAGTTTTTCTCATCCCCCCAAAAAGCACACCCACCCACCCCCCACCTCAAAATAAGCAATGCCCCCAAAAAACCCTCACAAAACATCAAAGACAAACAAAACCCACGAAAAAAAACCATTAAATCTTCCTTAAATAAGAGTATTGAGAAAATTTGAGAGGTCCCACTGTGTTACTGATAGATGGAACTGATGTGAGAAAACTGGCTAAGATAACATGAGATAATGCATAAGATAATAAAGCTTTATTTC
The DNA here is from genome assembly GCF_000696875.1 of Nestor notabilis. Lineage (NCBI taxonomy): Eukaryota > Metazoa > Chordata > Aves > Psittaciformes > Psittacidae > Nestor > Nestor notabilis. Next base: position 5,496 of record NW_009935847.1, on the reverse strand, counting down.
TGCTTCAGCCTGATAAACAGCAGAATGAGTGTCTCTGCCAAATGCAACTGGCTTTAATTGCCTGCTGCTTTCTCTGTAGAGTCTGTTCCAACTCCACTGTCACCTGCTGCCAGCCAGGTCAGCCCATTGCTCTGTGGGAGTTTGGAAGAGGAGTCTCCCTTCCCTTCCTTTGCCCAGGTAAGCCATGTAGCAGAGTAAATCTTGTCAGAATTACTTCTTAGTTGGGGATTAGTCTGAGAACACAACTGCTTCCCCCACAAAAACAATGTGGGATAAATCTTACGGAGGCAGCATAGGGGTTGTTGAGTGCTTCAAGGGGTTCCTGTATGGTTTTTTTTCCACTGAAGGGGTATGCAGGATTGTTTTAGTAAATGGGATTTAATAATATCTTACAACTTCTTTTTATAGATGTTGAGAGTTGGAAAGGCAAAACCAGAAACATGGCCCAAACCTGCTCCGAAGACAAGAGGTGAGAAAATTTGGTATTACTTTTCAGGTTCTTTACCATGAATCTAAATCTAAGAGATCCTATCGCTTGACAAGAAACATCTGGAGTGTGGAGGCACATTTGCACTGCAAATGTTTTATACAGCCTTCTGCCTCTCAAGGCCCTTTCCTTCTTTCAGATGAGAATGCTCTAGCTCTCCCTGTGCCAGTGGATAGTGATGGAGAAAGCGACAGCTCTGACCGCATACCTGTGCCCAGCTTCCAGAATTCCTTCAGCCAAGCGATTGAGGCAGCCCTCCTGAAACTGGACAAACCGTCCACAGCTGCTCATTTGTCAGGTAGGGGTAGGGGGGGGGAGTGAAAAAATAGACTGTTTCCCTTTCTTCCCCTGGGAGAAGTGAGAGCAGCAATATTGGGGACTGAAAATTGGCCACAGAACAGTGCTGAAAATTGTCCGGTGGTGGTTTCTGAACAGCTTGACTAAAGCTTCTGTTAGCTTAAAGCAGCTCCCCTAGTGAGAGCTGAGATCTCCAACTAGCAGAGAATCCTGTTAGGACAAAGATGGCTTTTGACAATCATGTATGCCATGTTTTTATTAGAACTTAATTTAAACTTTGTCTCAAGGAAGTTTAGGTTATGCACTTTTAAACTACAAATACCTGAGCTGCTGAACTATCACTTAAGTTTGGCCAAAATGTCAAGGTAACTGCTAGCTGAAATTTCAAATTGGGATGAACTTAAACCTCCAAGGCTGTTGCTGGCTGATAAAACTCATTTCTGATGCTCAGTTCTGATGTTTAGCTCTGGCTTCTGTTTGAGACTGCACTGAATGATGGAGACAGTTGGGGGGAAGGGCCTTGGAGTTTCAGTGAGGTTGAGTCTCAGCTCCAGTTGTAGTGGTTTTTGGACACCGATGGAAGCAATACCTGCCTTGAAAGGTAGACTGCTACCCACTTGCAGTCCTGGGATCTGCAGTTGCAGCAGCAACTTTATAATCAGTTAGGCATGTTTATAGGTGCGGATTAAGTGTGATGGTGTCGTCTCCCTTTATTTGTCTGCAGTCATTTTTGTGCTAAAATCAAACTACCTGGTGCTCAGTGAGTTCATAGGAAGTGTCATGGACCTGTAGGAGTCATTTAGGCTAGGGAAGACTGTTTATCATTACTGTGTAATGTTCCTGTTCCATGAGAAGAATGACAGTATCATTTTAATTCTTCACAGAGGAAAAGGGAGGCAAGAAAAGAAAGAAACAGAAGCAGAAGCTATTGTTCAGCACCTCTGTTGTTCACACAAAGTAATCCTGCTGTTCAAGAGAAGTTTCCTCTCCTGGTTTTCTTTTAATTTTGCTTTGGTTTGCTGCTATAGATTAAGTATTTAAATTTGAACAGACTAAACTTGTGTTTCCAGGGCTTCTGGGGGGTTCAGGAGGAAACCATGAACAGTATATGTTGAAGTAGGATTTTATTTTTTTGATTCCAACTGCTTAATCAGTTCATACTGAAACAGAGTTTTGAAAGAAACAACTCGGAGACAAATCAGCCACGGTCTCTAGTGTGTGCCAGGTTGGTTCTTTTTGGCCTAATAGGCAGTGTGAAAGTTTTTACAGCTGTGTGGCACTGCCAAAATACTGCAATACTAACTAAGTGCAGAGAGCCTTTATTTCCCTAGAAGTATTCATGGGCAGAAGTCCACCTGACACTGACAGTAGCGCTGTTTCAGTAAAGCTGTCAAACTGCTCTCTTGAGAAACTGGTTTCTGCTGCACTGGAAATAGGCAAAAGAGTTTACTGGCTTTAGAGTGTTAGCTGCTATTATCTGTTCTTTTTCTAAAGAGCAAGAATTTCTCCTGTTCTCCTGGCTTGGAAAGGTTGAAAGCTGAGGTGAGCATAGAGCAGAACTTGGCTACTTTGTTTTGAAGTGACTCTTGATGGATTTGTGCATTTGAAATGTGTCCTGGTGCTGGTGGTAGAAGGCACCTCCTGGCTTCTCTCAGTTGTTCAACTCTGGTTTAATGTGGGTGAGTGAAGCTGCTAATTTTTTTTGCTTTTCTGCCAACTATGGGCTACACATTCTTTGTAACCTGATCATCTAGAATAAACACTCCACCCTAGGGCTCTTGTAACTACCTGAATGGTGTTCAGACACTAGCTGCTCTGGAGTTGGAAGAACAACTGATAGCTGGAGTCTGTAGCTGATTTTTATCCCCCAGCAAGAAACTGGGTTCTTTGTACTGGGATAAGGGCCTGTATCTGCTTGGTTCTGGGATGTAAGTTGATCTGCACTAAGCACCTCTCTGGCTATAACCATGTGTCTTCTGGACCCCTCCCCACTCTTTCTTTGGGTGGTCACATTCTGCACTGCTTGTGGTTTGATTTGAGCTTATGAGTTCAGTGGTGTCGATTTTGTTGAATAAAATGAACTATAGGTGTCATGTACCAGTCAAGGCCAACAGTTGCAATAAATCATACGCACATGCACTTAGAGTACTGCACACTTCCTGAGCTAGAGCTGAACTTTCACACCAACATGGAGCACAAGAACACATAGTTGCACAGATTCTGCTGACAGAATTCATGGCAGGGAGCTGGAGTAAAGTACCACATAACTTGCAACATGAGACTGATGGTGTCTTCTGTTATCCTTGGCCCCACTTGCACCCATGGTCTGCCTGTATGTGCACAGGCTTTAAAAAGCTGATGTGCTCCTCCCTCTGACACTGGTACTGATCTGAGAAAGGATGAGTGTGTTATATACCTGACTCCAGCAGTCACAGACACCACTGGCAGTCATTAGTTGTGTCTATCTAAGAGCTTTATGTCAATACACTGATTTTGAAGCAATAGGCTCCCAGTTAAACCAGTGCTTCCTTGAGGAACTTAAGCATGTGTGCATGGGAAGCCAGTACTGCAGAGTATACTTCCCAAAACTCTCTGTGGCTGTGAACCAGAAAGAAGAGGAGAGGTAAAGAAATCTTCAACTGCTACAGGAGGACATAGGAAACACCATTCTTTGAAAGCAGCTTGACTATGCGCTTGGTCACAATTAACTACACTGGATGGAAAGACAGCACAGCTTGGCAAGGGATTGCAAAGAAACTGAGGTGAGATGCCTGGAAGTCGTAATGCATCTTGCTGTTAATGCTTTATGTGCTCTTGGAAAATCTTGGTGAGGGCTGAGAAAGCACCCAAGTAAGAAAGAGTCAAGTATGCAGTTAACTGCATTCACAGTACCATTGGTTCCTATTTGTACTAGTCATTTTAAGCCATGGAACAGGAGTAACTACTTAAGTGTCTAACCAGTATCTGTTGTGTTCTATTATCTCTGCACATTTATAGTCAACTTTTCTTTGCATTGGGAAGGGAGACAGAGTAACTGGAGCTGGTGTAACTCGCCTCCGCATCTCACAGGCACTAGAGCAAGGGAAATGATGTGGGCAAGGAAGACTTGTCTCTTCTGCAGGTGCAGTCTCCACAGGACAGCATCTTCAAGTTTTCCTATCTTGTTTTCCTATGGATTCAAGAGATAATACCAGCAATGCTACTTTCTTGTAACTGATTGGTGTAAACATAATAAATATCTAAGCAGTACTTGTACTTCAGAGTTTTATAATGGGTTGGAGTTGAGCATTACAGCTCTGCCTTGGGCTCAGCATTATCTCTGCTCATGTATGCACAACTGATGCTTTTGTGACTCAAACCAGTGGCTAACCCTGCGGATAACATGCACTTGAAAGTAAAAAGAGTTAGGTGTTAATGCTTTTTCCGTACCGAAGGAGAATAACTACATTCCTTGTCTATGCCAAGTGCCTAAAGCTCAGTTCTACCTCAGCATGTGAAGATCACATCGAGCTGCTACGCTCCCTTTGGAGTGCAGGTGATTTTGACTCAAGTGAAACAGGCAAGTTAAAGTTAGTTACTTCTTAAGTAAAAACTAGATTTTATTTTAATTTACTTAAAAACACTTGGAATGGGGGAATGAAGTCTGAATATGAACAGATGCTTTTTCTGTCCTTTGCTTAACACTGAGGATAATTTGATTACACAAGTACAGGACAGAGGTGAACAGTAACAAGTAATGTTCAGTCTGTCTCTGTGCCATCATCATCATCATCTTCATTTCCACTTGGACACTGCTCTTCTGTAAGGGAGCAGCTCAGCAGGGACTTCTGTACACACCGTCTTTCCTCTGCAATAAAGAGAGCAACGGAGGGTCAATACTTGATCTCTTCACATACACTGGAATATTCTGAACTTCTAAAGAAAGGAGTATTTCTTAGTTCAAGAATGCATAAGTAGCCCAGCATATCCTACACCCCCCCGGGAATTGAGGCTGCTTTTTAGGAAGGCAGCTGGAGGAGCTCACCTTCATTTGTACACTTTTGCAGCAACATCAGCAGCTGTCTTCTGTTATACTCAATCAGGAATTTCTGACATGTTCTTATGGTACCTGTAGAAGTCACAAGAATATATTACAATCTACATGCACAAGTGGTTCAGAGCTGTTAGTATGTTTTCCAAAGCTTATTCCGTCAAGTGACAAATACCCCAGGCAGTGACTTTATTAATGCCAGTGCTAAGAAGGGGATGTAGACATCCTCACTGTTGAGATTAAGTGGGGCAATTCCTAACATGTAGTGCTTGTTATTTGCCCTAAGTGGTTAATTGTAAGGACACAGACTATACTTTGAAAATACATTTTAAAAAAAATAGTAGAATATTGGCTGCTCTGGTTTTGCGTTCAGTGCAATGAAGATTCAAGGAGAATTAGTAAGGGTTTCAACAAACTGCTGCCTATTCCTTACATAGATCTGCTAGAAGTTAAGCTGGGGATGCGTGTGGTGCACCTGTGGCACCACAGCAGGTAGAGGGGCTTCTCCCACACTAGCAGGCCTGGAAGGTGCGGTGAAGCTCCACGGGCACCCTGCAGGCACCAGACCCTGCCCCCAGGCGCGGGGCGGCTGAGGCTGACCTCCGACGTGCAGCGTGTTGAGGAAGCAGGGGTACCGCTGGTTCCGGCTCTCCAGCTGCCTCACGAAGGGGAGCGCGGAGCA
>NW_009935846.1:6302-7741 GCF_000696875.1 Nestor notabilis | reverse complement strand
CACAGCCTGGTGTCTGGCAAAGCTGAGCCCCTGCCGTTTGCTGTAGCAGCAGATGAATGATTTCTAATAGTTCAAACAGGAGATGTGACAGACTGTACATTTTGATTCGCTTTTTCCCCCCTCCCTCTGATCTCCATATTTTCCTGAAATTAGACTGGACAGGCACCCAACCCTGAAGCACCTGTTCCTCCTTTCAGTGTCAGCAGTGTAAATAAAGTGTATTTGCGATGTTTGGATTTCATAAACATATTGTTTTTGGCTTTTCTTTGCGTATGCTGTGGAGTTTTGCTGCAGAGCTGGATGGACTGATTAGCGTGGCTCTGATCTGTGGCCAGGCACACAGAAGTCTGTTTACAGAGCTGGGTAACCATCGGGAAGTGTGGGACCCTGCCTGTCATTTACAGGCACTGTAATTTACCCTGGCCCTGTGCTGAAACAGCTCCTGTAACAGCAGCTGCTAAAGGGGTGATGGAGCTCACTGGGGTGCTGGCACCCCACGGCCAGCAGCCACCCATTGCCTTTCCATCCTGCTCCAACCTCGGTGGCCCTGGGCTGCCTCTATTGACATGCTCGCCAGCTAAAATCATGCTTGTTGCCACGGTGGGGAGCCAGCACCCTTCTGGAATGGTGTGTCTGTCAGGCTGCCAGCCGAGACCCAGAGTGGGCTAAATCCTTCCTGGTGCTCAGAAATGATTACCTGGGGCTCTGCTGCAAGGGGCGCTCACCCACAAAGCAGCCTGCTCCCAGCCCTGATTTTGGGTAGAGTTAACCAAGCACCTTGAGGTTTTAAAACTCAGAACAGATGCATAAACAGAGGAGGCAGCAAATTATTAGTTAAATCCTATTTTAGTTCATTTCTTCTACAGTGTAGAAATGTAGGAATAAATATTCCTACAGTGAAATAGGAATATTTATTCACTGCAACTTCATTGGGGTGAGCAGTGTTAACTAGCTCGGTATTTTAGTTCATTTCTTCTACAGTGTAGAAATGTAGGAATAAATATTCCTACAGTGAAATAGGAATATTTATTCACTGCAACTTCATTGGGGTGAGCAGTGTTAACTAGCTCGGTTTTCCCAAAGAGGATTTTTAATAAGACATGCAGTGGCCTTGAGAACACGGAAAACAGGCATTTTCCTTGTAAACACAGCAGCACAGTGGTTTGCTGGAATTCACCCCAGAACAGAAAAAAACCCTCAGGTTAAGAGGTCACACCATAAGCAGATACTGTACCATAGTTTACATTTTCAAATCTACAAACATGCATAAACACATCAGATTTCCCTTTACGTACTAGCATTCCTAGCATGATTCCAGGCAGACACAGACCTCAATGCTGCTTCACTGCAGAGCTGGTGTTGGGACCTCCAGGGCTTGCAGACCCTGATCCCCAAGACTGTTCCACATTTCTCTCCTTGAAACCCCCTACGCCTTTTAG
>NW_009935846.1:2581-6166 GCF_000696875.1 Nestor notabilis | reverse complement strand
GTTTGTTTCTGCTGCAGACTACCCCACCTGAATGTGGAAGTGCTTTCTGCCTAGCAGAAGTCAGTTGTGGGTCTTAGTGGCTACCCTCACAAGTTGATATCTACATAAGAAAATGCAAATTTGCCTGTTCCATAGCTAATTTAGGATGCAGGAGCAGCTCAGCCACAGAAATATAGATACATAGCATGGAGGGATATTATTCAATGGGTAAGCTTTGTTCAAGGAGATAAATAACAAAGTATGGGAAAAACATCAAAAGGAGAGAGATTTTCTGAGAAGAAAAAGGGATTTTCTCCAAGGAGGCTGTAGTGAGTATCGGAGGGAGGAGTCATCAGTGTCTCTAGACCAGTAGGCTCATGGAGCTGCTGACCTTCAAACCAGGCACAACTCTGCTCCTTGCTGAGGTCAAAAGTTGTATTTGCTTTTCAAGAAATGCCTCAGCACTGCAGCCTCCTGTATCCAAAAGCAATAACCTCACATTTCTTGGGGAGGAGACGAGAAGGGAAGACAACTGCAGGCTGAAACTGGTACGGAATAGCTGCTTAAACACAGCCCCCCCCACTGCATGTGCAAACCTCCTAATCACAGCTGGGTAAGACAGAGCTGCCAAGACCTGCTGTCACAGGGCGGCAGGGCTGCTCAGCAACGGTCTCATGTCAACTGACAACAAAAGCCAAAGATTCGGTGTTTCTGACATTATGGCTAGATGCTTAACCAGAAGCAGCTGCTCACTTGGGAAGCTTAGTGCTCTGCAGATGGATCCTGGGCTGAAAGTCTGATCCACAGCCTGGGTCCTAATTGCCCCAAGCGAAGAAGGGAGAGGTTGGAGGCTGGGAAAGCAGTTTAGAAACTGTCAGGTAGAAAGGTGGGAAAAGATCCCAATTTGAAACCACAGAATGGGCTTAGCCGACTTTCAGATTTGTGAGAAATTTCAGGCTCATCTTGCTATTTTGCCCCATGTTTTTCCTTTATGTGGAAGGCAGCTGTCATTACTCTCTCAGTTATTTGTGTGCAAAATATGCAATAGCCTATTTTAAAAAGGCTAATTTTTTTTTTTATTCAATTAGCTGCATGTTTCATTGACAAGACAGGAGACACATAAAGCAGCTGAAAGAAGAAAGACATTTTTGCATACCTACATGGATAAAGAGCAGAGATGAAAAGCAGATGCTGGAGGCAGCTGTGTAAAACAAATACTGAATAGGCTAGAAAATGGATCATAAAGAAATAACATCCCTAGTGATATGCTTCATGAGCACCATCTCTGCGTTACTGTTTATAGCAGCCAGGTTTTGAGCTAGCTAGGTTTGCATACATTGCCTTTTGTCTCCCTGCTAATGCTTTGCCAGTTTGTAACCATGTCAAGTGATGGCTCTATGCAACCACCTGATAATGTGTGAACCTCACTGTCCCCTCTGCATTATTTACTTGTTGTAGAAATATATGTTTAGAAATGTTGATCCTCATTGCAAGATAGTATCTAGGGAGCCAAAATATGCTGCCTCCAAATAAACACGGCCATATATATACTCATCGGGTAAATGCATTTGGAACAGCTAAAGCTGTGAAGTTAAAAAGGCTAACACTGTATTTTTTCCCTGAGAATCTGAAGAATAATTTTCAAGCGCCAGAGGAAGCATATGAAAAGCAAAGGGCAACACTTCCCACTTGCCTTCAGTGCTGATGCAAATACAACCACTAAATCCCTTGTACATGGGCTGGTTCCACACTGCCCATGCACTACATTGTTTCAGAAACCTGGTAGAACTGAGAGCAAACATACACAAATTTCTACACTACTGTACTTTGCCAAAAGGACTTTTCTCCCCTAACTCCACAATATGTGCTCACAAGAATTGCACAAGGGGCAATCACGTATTCCTACTGTATGCAATTTCTTCATCCAGGTATTTCTAAGGACTGCAGATGGTTTCGGCCCAAATTTAATACAAAACACAGAAATGAGATCTCTTTTTCCCTGTTAAATAAAAGCTAAAATGTAATAATTTCAGTACAGGATGCTGCAGAGATCTGATGATTAAGTGCACTGTGAGAGTCTTCATCCTACTCAATACAATATAAAACTTTAGTCGAGTTCCTGAGTTATAAAACTGCTTGTCATGGTAGGCTTCTCTTTGACACTAATGTTGAAGATGCCACATTTCATTGTCTGCAGTAATTCTCCAAGGGGAGAAATGCAGGCAAAGAAAATAGTTTGGCATCTGACCAACTATTTAAAATATTTAACAACGACCTTGAGAATTAGAGAAGGGCCCATTTAAAACCCTTAAGGAAAAAAAAAGGGACAAAAATGTGTTTCCTTGCAGAATCTGGTGCTGATGCATGTTTACTGCAAAGTTTATCTCAGATATGCTCTATACACAATGAAAATGATCTTGAATACAAAGGAAAAGGAAACAAGTTTAACTCCTTGTCTTAGAATTACTCCGCAACCCTGCCTGCATTTGGAAATTAATTTAATTTCCAGGATACTTGATCACTTCATTCCAAAGAGTCAAACAGTTGCCCAGAGCAAGGAGAGGAACAAGACCTTGTGCTTAAGTGGAATTTTTTTTTAATTTATGAAAATTATATTTGTGATTCATGGCATTTACAGTACGTCCAGCTGGGAGGGAGGAAGGAAGGAAGGAAGGAAGGGAGGAAGGAAAGGAAGGGAGGAAAGAAGGAAGGAAGGAAGGCAGCTTCAGCAGCTTCTGGGTGAGGGCATATTTTGTGTGACCTGACAAGAGATGGACAAATTAGGCACATTCATCTAAGCTCCTGTTCACCCCAAGATGAGTGCAATATGCCCCTTTTCTTTGTGATTCAAGACTAAAAATCTGCCTGAAATTAACCTGAGCACCTGGCAGCATTTCTCACTATCTTTATACCTACACACGTATTTGATCTTAATTTCCTGTAATTTTCGTACAATCATAGAAACATAAAATGGTTTGGGATGGAAGGAACCTTAAAGCTTATTTAGTTCCAACCCCCTGCCATGGGCAGGGACACCTTCCACTAGACCAGGTTCCTCAAAGCCCTGTCCAGCCTGGCCTTTCATAAAATGTATACATGCTATGCATTTATTTTCTGCAATATATATATTATTTTTTAACTCACATGGTGTGTTAAATGGTTAGTATTGTCAACAACATGGTTTAAAACAGTGTTTTGGATGACTTTGTGAACTGGTTGCCAGCTGGACAGAACGTGGAACCTAGATCCAACTTCCTATTAAATGTTTTTCAAAGAAAACAAGATTTATTTAGGGATATGGAAAGCTTTTCTAAGATTTTCATTGATTTTCCCCTCTATCCTCTGTTTTGGAATCTGACATGGATCCATCCAGACTTGCTAATGGATGGTAGGGACATGGCGGGGTCAAAAGAGCGTGCTGCTGACAAAACCTGCACTAACAGCTGTCAGACATCGCTGTTAATGAAGGAGAAGAGAATCAAAGACTGTATCTGTATAGCACAGGCAAAGAACCAGCTTATCTCGATATTAAGGCCACAAATTAAAACAGGATTTACTAGCCGAATAAAATCAGTGATCCCCTCCAACAGTGAGCCCAGTGTCAGT
>NW_009935846.1:0-2431 GCF_000696875.1 Nestor notabilis | reverse complement strand
TCCACCTCGTATTCAGAAGATAAAGCACATGTTGAGGGTTGCACAAACAACAAGAAACAGTCACAAGAGGCTGTGTTAATCACTTGCATGTGCCTATTATTAGTTAAAAAGACTAAAAGGAAGGGAAAGATCAAGCAGGACTAGACTTCACTTCATACTTTGCAGGAACAGCTATAGATATTTTTTAAAACCTGAGTGCATGAGCTGTGCTGTCACATGCCTGGGCCCCACGCTGCTCGCCATGGGGGTGCTGAGCATCCACGCGCTGGCCAAGGAACACTGGCCAAACCCTACCCAGCCCTGGAACGTGTTCAGGGAGGAAGGAAAGCCGCAGTGAGCCTACAGCCAGACAAGCTAGCTGAGTTTTCTGCTCCCAGAAAGTTGTCGCTTGTCACAGACAACCTGTTCTCTGCCTGTGCCTGTAAAGACATGTACTGCAGCACGGCCCGCAGCACCCTATGTTAGACAGGGACCAAGGCAGCACCACTGCAGAATAAGACTTCACCCAACACCAGGACAACAACCACTGACCAGGAACAATTCTATGAAACAAAATTGCCTCACTGCTGGTTTTCGTTGCAGGTCTGTACTGCAGTGTGACTCAGGGCAATGCTTGCTTCAAGCAAACTTATCCCTTAAGAAAAATGTATCACCCAGAAAGCAAACAGAGAGTGCCTTAGCTGCAGCTGCGGTGTTTGGCTATGGGAAGCTTTTTATGGGTCTGCCTAAATATTTGGGTTTCTGCTCTCTTGCACATTTCCATCAGCCTTCTAGTCATCCTGTAAAAATAGGAATTCCTCTTCTAAGGAGATAATTAACTAACCCTGAGCAGCTGCTAGGAATCAAACACGGCAAAAGACACTGAGCCCAACAGTGCTCATAGCCAGCTGCATAACATTACAGTTCCTACCAAGGTCTTTCCTCAACATTAAGACAAAAATATATAAATGAAGACATCATAAATCAGGCAACACCCATTTGCTGTTTTCTGATATAATTTTAGCGTGAAGCGTGCCTTGTGCAGTCCACCTTGTGAATCAAGTTAGAATCAAGAAATGCCTGATACTTTTTTCCTGGGAGACTGGAGTACCCACATAGCCTCCCCAGTCCCTGAAGCCCCTCAGGGAGATGCATCGGGATTTCACCCTGTGTATTGCTACACCTGTTGCTGTGCAGCTCCTCAAAACCTGGCAGCCTAAGCACAGCCCCTGACCACTGTCCTGGACGCATCCAGGAGCAAAACTGCTTGTCAAAGACACGATAAAATCAGACAAAGGGACACGCTGCCTGGGGCCATCTGCTGCAGTGGGTTGGATGAGCACCGAGAGGGAGAAATCACTGTCTGACACTGAATAATTTCCAGTGCGATTTGGGTAAGCTTGTTCTCTTTGTCTGTACCTTCTTCTCTGTTGTTAAGCAACTGGTTACCATTACTATCATGCTAAGAAATGATCACCCGAACAGATATTTCAGATAGGGAGCAACATACTGGAAAGTGTTCTGGAAAAAAGGTTTCATATTTAAAGCTGACCATGGTGACAGCTGGGAGGCTGACCGCTTGCCTCTCCTAATCAAGACATCAAAGAATCTGGCTGTTTTGTTTGCTCGGGCTTCCCAGAGAAATCCCATTATTTCAGGTAACAATATACTGTGGCAGCACTGCACAGGTTTCTTGTCTACTTATTTTTTTAGTGGGGGGATAAGTCTGTGAGAGCAAGCTGTATGTGTGCATTAAAAAAGAGAAGCCTCCAAGCTAAAATTGCAAGAATACTTAATGACTTAGACAACCACAGCTCACTTTTCAGTACTATATGAAAAGCAGAAGGAGAACACATTTGCAGTGACCCTGAGAGACAGAATTGGGCAAAGTTCTAAATGCTCTTGGTGAAATAAAACAGTTGGCGGAAAGATGTACCCTGCAATCCTTTTGCTTATGATATCAAGTATAATATTCAATGGTCTTCAGAGGCTGAAAGGCTTTGCTGTTTTTGGATTAAAATGAATTGATTCAACTGTAAATTAGCAGCAGATGACTTGTGGGAGTGTTTATTCCCATATTTACAGTTTTGGACTGTCACTCTTTAGAAGCATTAGAGCAGAAGGCAGCTTGGGCAGGGCTCACGTGGAGCTCTGGGTAGGCAGCAAAAGCCACAGCTACTGCATCCAATCACGGCCATCCCTTGGCGGTACCACTCCAGGTCTTCCCCTAAATATCTAAGTGGAAACTTAAAAATAAGCAGATGCTTAACTTCTGCAAGGGGCTGGGAGATGATTGAGCATGTGCTGAAACATTTTGCTGACTCAAAGCCCCAGTCCTGTGCTGGCAGAGAACAGGTATTTATAAAGCACAGGTGAGCCCTGACCACAGCTGAAACAGCACTTCATAAAACCATGGCAGAGCCGGCGGCTGGTGACAGCAGCCAGAGCTTCT
>NW_009935845.1:0-6214 GCF_000696875.1 Nestor notabilis | reverse complement strand
ACCCTAACTATTCTATGATTCTATGGTTTAATTCTCTGTATCCATATCCCTCAAGGCATGCTGATCAGATGTTGGAAGTAAGAACTCTCTGTGCAGTGCACTGCATAACAGAGGTGGTAGAAAGTAAAAGAAATACGGTGAGAGAAAAGTGCAGTGAACCAAATTTTTACAGCTTTGACCTCCTTGAGTCTGTCAGCCTGTGGGTGGCATCTATCATGCATGGCTTTATGCCAACAAAACTTGCCCACTACTCAAGTATTTTGTCACAGTTTAGGAAAAAGAGATCATAGATAAGTGACTCAACATGTTCACACAATGGCAGAACTGCAAACACCCCTGGAGCAGTGCCTGGTATCAGCGGGGTGTGGGTCAGTGCCTTCTCCCACAGAAAAAAGTGTTAGTGTGAGCAGCAAACTCAGTGATGGTGTTCATAGAGACCCCTCACCAAACAAAATAGAAGCTACAGACACTACTAGTTACAGGAGAGAAACACTTGGCCAGCCTAGTTTTTGGGGAAAAGCAACGAACAGCTGGTTGCCATGTTAATTTACAAACATTAATCATGTTGCACATGCACATGTCCCAACTGGTGTCAGAGCTGTAGCTATGTGCAATGTCTCAATTCCAGTCCTGCCATCTCTAATTGTGGGTTGCATGTGGTGGAATGCCATCATCATGTTTTCTTGTTGTAATTGCAGGTATTGCCTGAGAGTTCCTCCACAATTGAGTTGCCACACATGGGCAGAGTGCTGTGAGCTGCCCCTGCCTAAACTGTGTCTCCTCCACATAGACAAAGCTCTGGTCTCCACCCATGGCACATCAGCAAAATCTAAGAACAGTCAAAAACTCCCAAGCAAATCCTTTTGGGTATTTCAGACCAAAGCCACGTTAGCCATGTTTAGTTTCACACCAAAACCATGTTAGGGTTCATCTTTCTTTCTTCTTCTTTTTAAATGGCTATTTTCTCTTTCCTTTCAATGTACATTTTCTACACAAAAGTCCTTTTCTTTAAAATTTCTGATTTACAAAGTTAATCAGCCTGAAAATACATTTGAGATGGCTGTTTTGTAAATGATCCCTAGAAGAATATCTAAGTATGCATCTTATCTGAAAGTCTACTATTCTTGCCTTTGGCATGGTGGTTTCTGTTTATCCCCACAATGGTGATATGTAAACCATGCCTATATCACCCCCCCATTAGTATTTCATGGGGAAAGTTCAACGTTTTTATTTGCTTTGCACATGGACAAATCAATTCTAATTCCATTATTCTTTAGTCTTTTTGTAGGTTTTAATAAGTGCCTTAGATATTCCTTCCTGTCCCGCAAAAAAGAGTAACTCAGGCTTCGTAATTAGGCTTCATGCAGTCACTGCTCACACAGAGGAACCTAACAAGTTCTTTATAGTACACAGGAGACCAAATAACCTTCTTTTAAATATATGTCTGTATAGCTACAGAGACAGGCATGCATAGAAACACACAAACACACAAGCTTTTCAGTAGTCTCAGATGCTTCAGCTCCTCGTTAACCAAATTCTGATGGTTACAGGCTCACAGAAAGAAAGCAGAGCTGAAGCATCCTTCCTAAGTCCTTTTTATCTCCAAAGATGCCGAAATCTGCACAAAGCCCAAACTCTTCTGATTTCCCTGCCCCCAGGACAGGAGGAAGGGGATAAGCACACAGCGTTTGCTTAAAGTTCCCTTCCATCTCCTGGGCTTGGGCAGGCAGCATTTGCTGGTCTCCTTACCTGGAACTAAGTACCCTGCTCCTCCATCTCTGTTTCAGCTAAGGGCTAGTCTAATGCAGCTGATGAGCCTAGAGGAAAAAGCTGCTTACTTCCTCTGCCCGTTAAATTCAGCAGCTCTGGGTTCTGGTCCCCAGAGGCTCCAAATAGGAAGGTGGCAATTTTACATAGCTCTTGGAGGAGAACTGCATTTTAAATCACAGGTGATTCCTCTTGACAATTCCACTTGACTTTCAGAGTATGAGCCAGGAGATGGTAATAGAGAAGGGTGTCTGATGAGAAAATTAGCAAAGCTGCTCTTTCCCCCTCTCCCAGGTCCTGTGCTCTGCTCTGTGTTGTGCTTGCCTGTTTACTTTTAATGAAGTTCCTTTTAATGAAGCCTTTTTAGTGTTGCCTTCCTGTTGTAGTAGATGCCAGGTGTGGTGCTGAGCATCCTGTGATGAAACAGGTAGAGAAGAGGTCTGGCCTGATGCTCCTTGTGCTGTTCCTTGCCATACTGGGGACACCAAAATGATGTGTTGTGAAATCACAGAGCTGCCATCCCTCCCACTGGCAGCAGCACTTGCAGGAGCCCACAGTGAAGGACAGAAAGGTTCTTGCAGTCTTTGGAGAGTCACAGGCATCACATTGCTGCAGGGAGGAGTTGGTCTCTGTACCTAGCATTATGGAGACCAATACAGCTGAGGGATAGCCAGGGGTCTGTATTGGAGTAGAAGAGATGATGAGGAGTGCATAAAAGGGATCGGTCACTGCTGGGGGTTTGCTTCTGCTTCTCCTGGACAGCACTGCCCTCCTATTTGGATGCAAGGGCCCCTGTTGTATCTCAGTCTCCTTTTCAAAATCACATCAGATTCTGAGGAGAACAGCTTCAGTGAGGCACTGGCAGTGTCTGGATTTCTGTTCTCTTCAGTGTCATCGTCTTGTACCCAGCTTATACCCTGTATAGGACAGTGATCAAAGTACCATTACTGCAGAGTGGCGTTCCCCCATCATGCTAAGAGGAGTACTGGGTAAGGGCAATGCTCTACCACAAGCTGGGAATGTTAATTTCTGAACATCTGTGGCTGAACACACCGGTACATAATGGTACCTCAGTGTAATGAGGGAATTCAAATTCAAAGACTTTTTTTTTTTTTTTCACCCTTACCGAATGTTTTCTCTGGGGAGTTGGAATGGTTACATAATTGTGAAAAACAGACAAAAATCTGATTTTGTATTTTCTGCAAAGGTCAGAGGAAAGCTGACCCTTAGTCTGGGATGCTTTATGGCTGGCAGACAGGAAGATGGATAAAAATCCTTGAGATGGGCATTGTCCAAGTTCATTTCATCACAGCTCAAAAGCTCTTCATGCAATCCATGAATATGATTGTGATAGACCCAAGCCACAAAGTTATTCATTTTACTGTTCATATCT
Source organism: Nestor notabilis (assembly GCF_000696875.1). NCBI lineage: Eukaryota > Metazoa > Chordata > Aves > Psittaciformes > Psittacidae > Nestor > Nestor notabilis. The sequence continues at coordinate 3,054 of NW_009935845.1, read as the reverse complement.
AAAGCCTTGGCAAAACATGTCCTTCCAAGGTCATGGTGAAACTCATCAACAGACCAGCATCACCTCTGTTGTAGAACAGCCCTTCAAAATCTGCCATGCCTTCTGTGGCACCAGTGTCCCTGGAGATGTAGGCTCTGTGGCTTTCTGAACCCTAATCCTGATATGAATCATAGAATGGTTTGAGTTGGAGGGGACCTTAAAGATCATCTCTTTCCAACCGCCCTGGTCCACTAGACCAGGTTGTTCAAAGCCCCATCCAACCTGGCCTTGAACACTGCCAGGGATGGGACATCCACAACTTCTCTGGCCAACCTATTCCAGTGTCTCACCACCCTCAAAGTAAAGAATTCTTTCCTGGTGTCTAATTGATTATCCCCTCTTTCAGTTTAAAGCTTCTTTCAGTTTAAAAATTTATTATCCCCTCTTTCAGTTTGTCCTGTCACTACATGCCCTTGTAAAAAGTCCCTCTCCACATTTCTTGTAGGCCCCTTTTAGCACTGGAAAACTGTTCCAAGGTCTCCCCAGAGCCTTCTTTTCCTCAAGCTGAACAAGCCCAACTCTCTCAGTCTGTCTTCATAGGAGAGGTGCTTCAGCCCTCTGATAATCTTTGTGGCCCTCCTCTGGACTCACTCCAAAAAGTCCATGTCTCTCTTTTGTTGGGGGCCCCAGGGCTGAACACAGGACTGCAGGTGGGGTCTCACAAAGGCAGAGGGGGAGAATCGCCTCCCTTGACTTGCTGGCCATGCTCCTTTTGATGCAGCCCAGGATACTCTTGGCTTTCTGGGCTATGAGCACACACTAGGTGATGTTGAGTTTTTCATCAATCAGTACCCCCAAGTCTGCTCTCAACCCAGTCTCTGCCCAGATTGTAGTTGTGGTTGGGATTGCCCTGACTTGCAGGACCTTGTATTTGGTCTTGTTGAACTTCATGAGATTGGCTTCATGAGAGATTCATGTCTCACCTCACAAGTGTGTCAAGGTCCTGCTGGATGGCATCCCTTCCCTCCAGCATATCAACTGAACCTCACAGCTTGGTGTCATTGGCAAACTTGCTGAGGGTGCACTCAATCCCACTGTCCATGTCACTGACAAAGATGTTGAGCAGGATAGGTCCCAGTATCAACCCTTGAGGAAAACTACTCATCACTTGGACTTTGAGCCTCTGACTACATCTCTGTGAGTGTGACCATTAAGCCAGTTCCTTATCCACTGGGTGGTCCATCCATCAAATACATGCATCTCCAGTTTACAGACAAGGATGTTGTGCAGGACAGTGTGAAATGCCTTGCAGAAGTCCAGGTAGATGATGTGAGTTGCTCTTCTCTTATCCACCAATGCAGTGGCCCCATCATTGAAAACCACCAAATTTGTCAGGCCTGATTTGCCCTTAGTGAAGGGCATGTTGGCTGTCACCAATCATAACCTTATTTTCCATGTGCCTTAGCATATTTTCCAGGAGGATCTGCTCCATGATCTTGCCAGTCACTGAGGTGGAACTGACTGGCCTGTAGTTCCCTGGGCCTTCCTTTTTTCTCTTTTTAAAAATGGGGGTTATATTTCCCTTTTTCCAGTCAAAAGGAACTTCACTGGACTGCCATGACTTCTCAAATATGGTGGGTAATGGTTTGGCCACTTCATTCACCAGTTTCCTCAGGACCCACAGATGTATCTTGTCAGGACTTGTGCACCTTCAGGTTCCTTAGATGATCTTGAACCTGATCTTATCCTACAGTAGGCAGTTCTTCAATCTCCCAGTCCCTGACTTTGCCTTATATGACTTAGGCAGTGTGGCTAAATGTCTTGCCAGTGAAGACCAAGCAAAAAAGTTGAGTACCATGGTCTTCTCCATGCCCCCTCCTGTGGGTCCTTGCCATTGCAAGCTTATACTGCCTTTCATTATTGACCCTCCTTTCTTCTATGTGTGCTACTTGGGAGTTTTGACTGCTTGATTGTAGGCTGTAGGTCCAATGCAGGCTGCACTTGGAACCATCTAATTCATTCTCAGCCTCCCTGATGCTTTGCAGCCTTCTCACTGCCTCCTGCAGCCCAGCCACCTGCTGCAAGAGGTCTCCACATGGGCACATCTTCTGCAGGCAGGTCTGCTGCCTGTCCCTGCCCCAGGAGGAAGGTCTAGACTCTTCCTGCAGCCCCAGGTCTGCACTGCAGCCTCTCCTTGGTGCCGCTCCCTCTGAGCGAAGGCATCAGCCACTGCTGGGGTAGACGGTGCAGTCATCCCCAGCTGGAGCTGCGTCCTTTGTTCTCTGACGAGTACCCACTATTCTGCCGTGAGGGTCAGACTGGAGAGTGGCCTTGGCCTGTGCAGATGGTTGGAGCAAGACGCCTCCTAACAGGAGATGCCTCCAAGCCTTTCCACAAGAACTGATGTGATACTACCCGCCCTGCTCGCCATGCTCCCAAGGGCAGCCCTGAATGGGTCAAGGGCAGAATTGCCATCACTCCTGGCCCCAGTGGTGTAATGTGCGTCGAACTCATCCAGTCTGCTGTGACCAACCAGAGCTCAGCATGCTCCTGGGATTCCCTGCCTCTGGAAAACACCTTGTACACAGCTGTGTCCCGAGAGACACTGCTCTGCTCTGAATCCTGCATTCCCCTACAGGTGTTCCCTTATGAAAGCTGAATGACATCATGGATATGAAGATGACAATGACAGCCCCAACACTGTATGTGGCCAAGATGAGAAAGGTGTGAAGGAGCAATGTTGTACCTTGCTTGCCTTGCCTTGGGTTTTGCAGCCCCAGTGTCCCTGGAGATGCATACTTTGTGAATCTCTAAACCTCAACCATAATTTAAGCAGCATCAAAGAAAGGAGGCCTCAACCACATCAACACGACTAGCCCAGAAGAGAAAGGAGAGGAAGAAGTAATGTTGGTGCTGTGCCAGTGCCCCCTTGGTCTACCTTTTGCAGCCCCAGTGTCCCTAAAGCTGTAGGCTTTCTGGATCTCTGAACATTAACCCTAAGCCTAACCCTAGATTGATCTACTACCACGAAGATGACACCGACATGCTTCAGTCTCTGGTGAGCAGTTTCGTGGA
>NW_009935844.1:43096-59759 GCF_000696875.1 Nestor notabilis | reverse complement strand
CACTGTCCATCAGTCCCGTAGCCCCATCATGCTGATGTGTCATCAGGTCTCCAAAAGTACATAGGAGGCAGAATCCTATGCTTCTGCTGCAAGCTGCTAGTGTCCAATATAAAAATGTTTAAGTACAAATTGCTCCTGAGTTGCTGTTGACTGTGACAAAACCTGTGTGTGTTAGTACAGCAGTGATCTCTTAATTTAGATGGAGATCTTAGGTTTTTTGATTCACATTTCAAAAAAAATCAGAAAATGCAAAGGTGAGTAAAGCCATTGGGTATATCTACCTTTTTTTTTCTTCAACTTTCAAGTGGAGACTTGAAAAGACCATTTCCACTTGGATTCAATAAATAAAGAAATAAAAATTATTTGTAGAGTACGCTATATTCCTATTCCCTGTAGACTAAGCATTTGATCTTAGCTACCATTGTTATGATAGCTGTGTTCCTCATCTGATTTCTAAAGGTTAGTTTGTGTTATCTTTATCTCTGCAGAGATTTCCTAGGAAGGATCATGACATGGTTCAATGATCACAGTGGGGTTTTTCCTTCTACAATTTGTAATATTAAAAAATACCAGAAGATTACTGTATAGACTTTATCTATGTCCTTTGGTGTGTACAAAGAATAGCACAATTGTGGTTGTGCACTGATGTGCAGTGATATGAAACATGATCAGGATTTGAAAAGGTAGCACTGCCACAAGGAATCTATTAAAAAAAATTATGCATATGCATCAGATACAGTATTCTGGTAATGTCCTGTGGCACTAGTTTTCATTTCTGAATACTATGATTAATTAACAAATAACTGTGAAAAACTCCGTTAATAATTTCATTTTGTTTGTTCATTGTACTGGGACCTCAAATCATTGAAACGCAGTTTGTTAAATCCTTACTTGAGTGATGGTTACATTTGAGGACTGGGTATTGCCATTGCACCTCCTCAGGAGTTTAGATCTTTAAGAGAAAATTTGGTAATGCTTGCCTAAACATTTGGCCAAAATCAGAGAAGTAAATATTGTGGCTTTTTTCTTTTCTAATTCACCTGTCCTATGTAGGTGTTGCATGCACTGACAGCTTAACTCTGGAGAAATCATTTTAAAGTGTACATGGACTGCAATGTCATGTTATTGTGTTTATTTTTGAAATTGGGTTCTCCTTGAGTAATTTACGATGTGTGTTTAAATCCTGCAGAATATTTTCAATAGGTAAGACTTTAATATTTTTTAAAAATGCATAGGAAGATTATTATTTTATGTATACAGAAAGTTTATTGATCTTTTAAAAGACTTCTAAAGAGGAGTGCAGCTTCAACAGTAGATATATTTACTTAGAAAATATCCCTGAAAAATTCATTACTGTGTAGAGGGGGGCTTCTGGGATTAGTGGACACCAGCTTTTCACTTCAAGCAAAGCAACTGAGTTGTGATTTGGGTCAATGGTAACAGAAACTTTTACTGGGATCCCACCCTGAGCAAGTTAAAATCACTCTTGCTGTGTCACAATTTAATTGGAGTGAGGATGAGGCCTCTGATGCAGCACTCCCATGCCTGTGTTCTGACAGCTCATCATGGCTTTCCTTTCTTCAAGTCTGCAAGTGCAAAACAGACTAAGCTTGCTATGGTATGTGTTATCAAGTCTAACATTTTTGAAGTTAGTTATTTCACTGCAGTGTGATCCTCCCTATATTTAGAAGTCTTTTATGACTATTACCATGCTTGCGTATCTTTGTAATCAGAATAATTTGATAAACTTTTGTGCCATTTCACAGATCTGTTTTGTGTGCACATTACCTGAGTAGCTTCATGACCTTTCTATTTCTGAGAGGTAAGGCGTTAACCGTAATGGAATTGTGTTCTTGTGTGCACTTTTTTAGTGCCTTGGGTATGGGCAGGGGCATACGTAACAGAGCTGGGAGCAGCTCTGTTAAGGGTAAAATGACATGCAAGAGAGAAAGCTTAAGAATTCCTGTGCAATTTAAGAGAGGGAAAAATCATTCTGCTCTTAGAGGCTAACTTGCCTAGGTTGGGAATAGGACATGCTGGTTATTCCTTCATCGGTACAGGCTGGTAGCTGATTGTATTGCAGCTCTCTGGATACTTGGTTACTATTTGCTTGGTCTATCTTAGATTATTTTGAACAGCTATATTTGTTCTGTAGCTAGCTGATGGGGAGCTCTGAGCACTTACAGAGAGGTTGTTACTGCATCTCAGCTGGATACTGAAAATTAAACTTTGTGGATTTGCCTTCTACTCTGCTGGGAGCATTGTTGAGAGAATGTGTTTTGGGTTTCTTTTTTCACTTCAGTTTTTCCTTTCTTGTTGTTGGCATGGTTTTAAATTGCTGTGTGCCCTGTGTTTTCTCCTCTGGAAGAGATGCTGGGCTGTCTTTTAGTCCTTTATTGATTATTCTATAAAGCCTTTCCCATGGGTATACTGACTTAAATCCAGACACTCAGGGGTCAAAGATAATGTGGTATTTTGCTCTAGTTTATTGATACTAACAATTCACAACATAGATTGTAGGTACTAATGCAAAGAAATTAAGGCTTGTTAGAGGTTCTGACAGCAAGGCATAAGCTGGGTAAAAGCTGGATCAGGTTAGGCACTCACAGGAGAATTAGGTCTGCTAGTATGACCTGAATAATATGATTTATAGTTGATTTCAGAAAGGAAAGAATGTAAGCCTGCATGGTTCTGAAGCACGGTTGATAACACTGTTCAAATGAATTTCAGTGGATAACATTATGAGCACGGTGTGCATTAGCACATCATTGTAGTTGGTCCTGTGTTCGTCAGATTTACTACCACATGCTCCTGTGGCCAGATTTGGTCTGCTCGTCGGTTCAGTTTTGCCAGGGATATAGTTTCCCACTGATGATGGACCCAAAATAAAAGCATTTTGGTTCAAAAAGGTGCTGTTCCTCTCACTTTTTGAGTTTAGGGCTGTGCTCCTAGTGGAGCACACATGCAGGTGGCGCACACTGAGCTGGGTCTGCAGATAATCCAAAGGAAAACACGATTAGTGTTTCTCTGGATCAGCAATCTGATGGGACTGACCTCATATTTGCTAGACCTGATGCAGTGGAGATGGCTGTATGTACATGGGAGGACACTGCAGAGGAGCGGTCCACAGTGAGACTGGATTAAGCACAGCACGAAACTTTGTTCTCTGTTTGCTATTAAACAAAAGCTGCAAATAATTAGGTCCCAGTGTAACAATTACTGTCTTTATTAGCATTCTGTAAACATGCAGATAAAGTATTTTTGTGCATCCATGTGTCTGTTTCTGCCGTTTTGCATTACTGATGTAAAACCTGAACTGATGCTGATAGTGGATATCCATATGCACAGCTGTGTATCTAGGTGGTATACATCTACATATATTTCTAATGACTTGGATAAGAATAGGGTTTCAAGATTGATACTTGAACAAATTGCATACCTGTGAAATTTACCCAATGCAGAGAGTTCAAATAAATATGGCTTTTTTTCTTTTTTCTTTTCTTTTTTTTTTTTTTTTTTTTTAAGTTATATTCTGCTGAATAAATAAGACTGAAATGGATCTTAGGGCCTTTTGCACTCTATGAACAGAGGCTAATGTAGTTCTGTCAGTGTTATTTTGTATACTCTTATTTTTATTGTAGATATGTGTGTTTTTCTATGGTCATTTGTGGCATAATAATGAAACATAAATATTGAAAGATTGTTTTTCAACAACTTGCTTTTACTCCTCAGTTTGTCTAGAAAGCAAGATAAAGAATATTAGACATTTGAAAGGAGTTGATCCTGAGCTACTTCTAAACGGCTCTGAATTATATGTTAATTAGTGTTGCATATTTATAGGTCAGTTGATGTATTAGCACAAAAGGGAAAGTGGGATACATAATTTTCCACCTCTAGTTCTACAGCATGTGTCTGAAGTATGTACATGTATTCTGCCTTTTGTGTTATTTTGTAAAATCTTTGTGCATTGGTTTCAAAGCGTATGTTGCATAGCGTGTGGTTTGCACTGAACGATTCCTTGTGGAAGTGCTCATCCAGATTGGTGTTAAAGTAGGGGGAACTGTAAGGTGGACAGGCTGCTAAAAGTTAAGAAAAAAATCAGCCTTCTTCTTTTCCATTATGGATTCTAATTAATCACTAAAATTTCTGATTTGATCCTACTTGAACATTTTTGCTAGAATAATGTGCTTTTATACTTTAGATACGTAAGTGTCTGAACAGTCTTGAACACAACTTCAGTTTTTTATTTCTGCCTACACTTCCGTATAAGCCTGCACAGTACTTTCTGCTAACCATAAGAGAAGTTTCTTATGAATTGTGTTAGTCATGATTTGCATTAGATTTTTCTGTTTTCCTGTTCCAAGCTGCTTTGTAAGCCACAATGACTGCACACAGATAAGAACACTAGGAGGAGGCTTAATGGTAGTTGTTTTTTGGATCTAGTTACTCAGCCTGGCTCTTGAGCACACCCTCATTGACCTGAAATTATTATCTATCAAAAAATAATTTCTCTTAAAATAAGCGTGGCATCCAATCTGCCTTCTGGCTTTGCAGCTCTTTAGACCTGACTGCAGGCAAAAAAAATGTTAGTGGAAAGTGGATTTTGTTATGAACTAGAAGTGAAGATTCCCTGATGTCAGCCATGTATACCTGCACCAGCCTTCAGCCAGTTTTCATGAAGCCTTTGTAATTACTTGGAGACAGTTAGTGAACTTTGGCAAGATGTAGTATTCATGGACAATTGCTCGAAACAACAGAAGGCATGATTGGCAGGTAAATGGGATTGAGCGTCATTATTTACAGTTACAGGTGGATGCTTTATTCTCTAGTGTGTGGGGTTTGCCCGTCTTCCTTGGAACTGCTTCATAGTAATAGTTCAAACCTGTTGATATGAAATGTAGTATTCAATCTAATCTTAGCAGTTTTACACATTTTGCAAAAAATGATGCATTAACTCTGCACACATTAAGTAATGGATACACCTGAATGCAATACATTTGATAAAATTTTATTTGTGTTAAGAGGCAGAAAACCACCCTTTAAAAACTGCATTTTTAACTAGAAAATTTATCTTAGCTCAACAAACAAAACTAAACATATATTTTTTTTTAAAAAGAAGGTGTTTTATCATAGCCGTTTGGATACAGCATACTCTGTCTTGTCAGCTGTTAGAGCCAGTAAGTGCTGTCCTCTAGCATCTCAAATTTATGCACCTTTGGAAGTGAAGAAGCATTATCTAGTTGTCCAGCTTTAGCTGAGCTGGTAAACAACTTGAATAAATTAAAATGAAGGATTGTAGTATCAACCGATGACTGCAAAAACACAGTTGACATACAGCAATATATGGGTGCTGCAGTAAATTTTGATCCCAGATGCTTAACCATAGTTTTCAGCAGCTAGAATTTCAAGTGCAAACACACAGATGTATTAGTATAGCTTCACTGAGAGCTATTTTCTAAGAAATTCAAGGAGTTGAGTTTACCTTTGCTGGAGAAAGACTTTCCAGACAGCTGCCTGATCTAGTTTCTGCTGTAGCCTGTACCACAGGTTTCAGTATTATAGAATTTACCCAGTTTTTCAATTTCTTGCATCTGTAGAGAGTGATCAACAAGAAGCTTTATAATCTGCACTGCCCTTGATGTGGCATCGTGGAACTCTCCCATATCCCCATTCCTGTTCAGATTGAAGTTGCAAAGAGTTAGATATTTGTTGTATGAGAATTGATTGTTGATTATAACTAGATACTATAATCTACTACAAGCATGTTTTAGTAATTACTTTCTTGATCCAGTGATAGAGCATAGAGCCCAAGGTTTCCTTTAATGTTTTAATGTCTGTAGATACATTTATTGGAAACTCAAGTAACTACATGAACTCAAGAATAAAATATGGGACTACGTGATGTTTTTCTTTCAGTGATTTAAATAAGGATACACTTAAGCCTTAGTTAATAGTAACATGTTCTTTCTTAATGTATGTTGTAACATGTTTTAGAGTAAACATAAAATTTGCTGGTAAATGTTTACAGTTTTGAGTTTGGTTGAAATACCTATTTAGGGATTCCCAGTAAGGACAGGTTAGCCCTGTTCTTCCTTACTTCTCTGGGCATCATCTCACAAGGATCTCTGCTTTGGCTCTCATACTGCCATTCTGTGGTTGAACATAACGACCACCTGATTAAAATGAGCAGTAGGATTTCTTCTTTTAAAGGTAGGGCACTGAGTTGCCATTTGCTACAAAGACTGCTTCACATACAGAGAAGTAAAGGATCAAACTTTTTGCTGTTAAGAACAGACTATCTAAAACTAGAGAAAAGAAACAATCTTCCAACAACTTCCCATGCTGGACAAAAAGCAGTTTACCATTTTTTCTCTCTGCTTTTTACATTTCTTGTTGGAAAGAAAGTCCAGACAGAGTTGGAGAATCTCCTGTCATTTCTGTACACAAGTACTCGTGTCTGCTGGCACTTTTCTCAATATATCACACACCTGAAGTAAATAATTATTAACCTAGTCAAAGCTCCCATGGTGTGGAAGTAGACAATTATTCTGTTTAACTGCGTGAACTGATTGTTTTAGAGTTAAAACAAAGTTTATATCTCTTTTGGAAAAAGCATTATTATTAGAGCAGGAGAAATGAAAAGCCCGCTTTTCAAATCATTCTGTTGATTTCAGTTAATGTTTTTCTCAAAAAGCTTCACTTGGTGAGATACTGCGATGTACATAAGTGTAGTAAAATGCTACACCATTTCATTTGCAGTGTCACAAGACTTGGACCATGAATATGGAAATATGCATACATATGCACACAAATATAGAAACAGACTGATCACACAGTAAGAATATTAGGATGCATGCCACGCATTCTTTGATAACTGCTGGCACACAGCTTCAGCGCATGAATCTGAGTTCCTAAAACCACCTGGTAGGTTGAGTAGAAAACCTTTTGAAAAATACATCAAAAAGTTGCTATGGCGCTGCAGGGGATACTTATGCATAGAATAAAAGAACTAGTGTAGTGTTCTGTTCAGCAATTCTTCACCCACAAACTTTTCTGAATTCTAAAAGTATTTCAACACTACTGCATTAAAACGCTACTTAGGATTAGTGCTTAGCATTTTGCTCTAACTCTTTTAAAGTAAAATCAATGTTAAAAACTTAGTATTATGTTTCTTTCCTTTTTCTTCTGCATCTTTAAAAATATCTTGTAAAAAGTTTTGGATAAATGCATTGGTTCCTTTCCTGAAAGGCACTGTGGGTGCCTCTGAAAGGTAGTAATCTTTTGCATTCTTTTAATAGTATTCTGACTGTATTATAGAGAAAAGGAAAATACAAGTACATTTATGAAAACCAAGGAGAAGGGAGTTCTCACCAATTCCATATGGTAAAGCAATCTGAAGACTGCAAGGGACCAAATTATATGGCTATATGTTTCTATCACTGACTGCACAGAGACTGCAAATTCCAGTTTGAGATGGGCATGAGGAAGACCTGTGAAATTTGCTTGTGGAATATGCAGTGGCCCAGATTATCTGTATTGAAATCATAAAAAGGACATCAGTTGTTATTCTGCTTCATTTACAGCTGCGGAAAGTGTAGATGATACTGAGGTTTTACTTTTTTTTCTCATAGTTTTCTACTTCTACTCTGACACACCTAACTTTGTGGAGGTACTTTTGGCTCCAAATTGAAAATACTTCTGGCTCCTTTCTTCAATTTTATTTTGCAAACATAACTAGCATGATAATCATGTAACAAAGGCAGATATTAGCTATATTATAGTATATTATAAAATTGTATCTATATTCAGAGCTGTCATCTATGTCAATGCTTCAGTCGTTTTTTAAAGTAAATCAGTATAACATACTGACTCATCCAAGAAGCATCAGAATATCCTTGATGCATGAAATGACTTGAGTGAACAATAGGAACACTGTGTGATATGGACATGTAGCAGACAGGAAAAGAAAGAAGAGCTGAGACTACCAACTGAAGTCGCACTAGCTTCATTGCTCCAAAAAATTAATAAACACGATGAATAATACATTTTGGCATAATGCTTACATTTTTTTTTAAGAAATCAATTGCATTTTTTTGCTGGTTATTTGTACAAGGCAGTTTTACTGGATGTTTTAGGCAAGGAGTACAAAATCTCAGAATGAGCTAGAAGAGTGTTCTTAAGTACCTAATGCATGTTTTCAAAAGGGATGTTAAAAAGAAAATTTTATTAAAAGAAGAGCTTTGTTCATGTAAAGACTTCATGAAAAGCTGTTTTTTCCTTAGTAGGTTTTCCAATTTCCATTTATTGTTTACTGTTAAAAAATGTTCCTTGCTTTCTATGGGTTAGCTATCTTCAGATTTTAGATACCGGATTTTCTTTTTAATTTTTCGTATTGTTAATGTTCAGTTAACCTTTAAAATGTTTGCTGAGTATGCAGGTTGAACATGTGATGTATTGTCGTTGTAGAGCCTGTGTTTTAGATCTCAATTTACTTCTTGATGTTTTTCCAGCACAGTATTTAGAAATGTTGGAATCAGAAATAGTGTATTTTCAGAAGAGTTTCTTTTATGTCCAGCTCAAAGTAACACCACTGCCTGCATTACACAGAGTTTACAGAAGTCTCTTGTATTAATGTTGTTTTCTTTGTCAACTGATCTGATGAGTCCATCAGACAGGATGTTTTGACAAGAACTTTTTTCCAGAGAAGTCCATTGATTGGGGCATTTGTCATGTTTGGATTCTCTTATATACAATTTCTTTGTATGTTAGACTGAATTTAATGTCCACTATCAGGTGAAATTGTGGTTGTTGCTCAACAGCAGAGAATCTAGAATTTAAAGTATTTTATAATTAAGTAGCCAGCATCCCCTGATTATCTCATTATTTAGAGCAACTATCCACTTGCATGGTTTAACTGTCGTTTAAAATGATGCCAAATAGAATTGAATGGTGGTCTGAAATGCGTGCGAGATGTTTTCAAACCAGTGTTTGAGTGGTTCTCAGACTGAGCTTTTGAGTGTGTGGATAGTAAAAAGTGATCGTCTGAAGTCCGGTGAGCTAATAGTTGTTAATAGGCATACAGATGTGAAGACTATAGGGCAATAATTAGCGTCCTGGCAGCTGTCATACGTAAGTATCATCAGTTGTAAAGGACGCTTGCATCTTCTTACAAGGACAGCAGCCATTTTATAGTTTCTGGAATCTCTCCTCCTCTTTCTTGTAGGAAAATTCAAGAGAATAAGTATTGAAGAGAACTTCTGGTTTTGTGTACTGAATTTTTTTAGTTGGAGCACCTCCTCTATGAAGACAGGCTGAGAGAATTGTGGTTGTTCAGCCTGGAGCAGAGAAGCCTCTGGGGAGATGTTAGAGCAGCTTCCAGTGCCTAAAGGGGGCCTAGAAGAAATCTGGAGAGGGATTACTTACAAGAGCATGTAGAGACAGCACAAAGGGGATTGGCTTTAAGCTGAAAGAGGGGAGATTTAGATGAGATACTAGGAAGAAGTTCTTCACTGTAAGGTTGGTGAGAGTTGCCCAGAGAAGTTGTGGATGCCCCATCCCTGGAAGTGTTCAAGGCCAAGGTGGGTGGGGGTTTGAGCAACATGGTCGAGTGGAAGGTATCTCTGCTCATGACAGGGGATTGGAACTAGGTAAACTTCAAGGTCCATTCCAACCCTAACCATTCTAAGATTCTATGATGTGAAGAGAACTGTTTCTGTCAGAATGAGTGTAATTAACCTGAGGTTACTACTGCACTTTCCATCTGATCAGATATTGATATTTACATGTGTAAACTAAGCCATCACCTGCTGTTAGCAAAATGTTTCACACAAGTTTCTGTGTGTTATTTCTGCTTCCTTGCTGGCATCTGGAAGGCACTTTAGAGCCATGATTATGATGTTTGTATAATATTTACATACTCTTTGTTGATCTACAGCACTCCAGGCTTGTATTCTCAGTCCCACCTGACACAGTCTCTTACAGCTGACAGCAGATCATAGTGCCTAGGAATGTAAAAGAAATTGTACAGCATGTAAGTTTAGGAGCTAACCTTGTTGCCTAGCTCAGGTTTACCTTCCGCTCATCATTTTGTGTGTGCTGTCACACTAGTCCTTCTGCCAGAGCATCCTACAAAGGGATTGAAGTCAGCATTGTTTCCCCTTTGAAAGGTAAGAGAGGCAAACGTCTTCACAGAGACCAGATCTTCACGGAATGTGATCATTAGTGGTTGCTTCCGTTCGGTTATCTCATTTTCTAGATTCAGTTTTGTAGCAGAACAGCTGTATAATTGAGCAATTCTGCAGATTTCTGGAGTAAAATGAGACAATCATGTCCAAAGGTGCTGCTTTGGTATCTTCTGTATGATGACCTTACCGGCAACAGCATTACCATTAATACTGTAACCGCTGGTGCTACGTTTAAGATGCATCATCTTCTGTGATTTTGTTGAAAGTCACATATATTTGCTGTTTGGAAATGCTCAAATTATTTCAAGATGCTGCAAGTAAATAATGGCTTTTAAAATTATATTAAACTAATTAAGTAAAATATATTTTAAAACCTCCACAGGACTGATAAACAATTGAAGTGTTATTTCTAGATAGACAGCACAAAGAATCTTCACTTAAACATTTCAGTGCATGCTTTCAAATGAAAATTAAATTAAACCTACTCTTAAGGCCTTAAAATTAAACATAATAATCTAAAGATAGTTTTCTGTGAATAGAACTCAGAGCTTTAATCATTCTTCCAAAGGAAACAAGAATGCATTCTCTCATAAATAGACTATTATTGTTCTGTCCTATTTCAACCTACACGGCCACAGAGAGTGTGCATGATCGGAGTTTCTTAAAAAGGAAAAGCTTAAATTTTCTTCACTCTCTCTCTTTAATGCTTTTTGGGATTGAATCCATTAGGAGCCAAACAAAGCACATCTGTGTTGTTGTCCCTACTGACTGTCAGCATACAGTACATTCAAATATTGCAGCCAGAAGGCGTTTTACAAAAACAGCTTTCAAGATGTGCTCTTGAAATGTGTTTGTGTACTCATTATGCAGCGCTATCTTTTGTCAGAGGGGAGTTTTGTAAATAAAGCATCAAGGTCTAATATTGCAGTAGCTGATGGCAATAAAGCAAACTAGAACCGAATAATCCACATTTCTTTACGCAACTTCCTTATTTACAACTGTGACCAGTGTACAGGAAAAAAGTGTATTTTTGTTATTTTTTCAAAACTATGGAATATCTGAGGTGGCTTTGCAGGAGTAAATGCAGTAGGTATCTATAAACATAACAGGATTGACAACAATCTGCTATTTTAACTACCTTGTGTTTGACCAGTTTGAGTAACACATCTCTTGCATCAATATACATAGATGGAGAGAGCACAGCTGCCTGGAATTTATAATCCTTTCTGTTCCAAACTCAGCAGAATTGTTAATCCCAGAGTCCTGCTGTGAGATGGGTAAAAAGGAGTTCTGTAATTCAGATTCTATAGGTTAGGAAAACAAAACGGGTGCTTGAATATTTTGGGGACATACACAGAACTACGGGTGAACTCTTGGACTTTAAACAGTGTATTAGACCATCTTTTCTTTTGAAATACATTCTTCTTGTATCAAAACCAGTACTTGCAATTTATGAGATTTGTTTTGAAATATCAAATTCTTATTCAAAATATAAAGGAAAATAACGCAGCACCGGTGGAGATGTTTGCTCTAAGTGCTGCTTTAAAAATGAAAGTTAAATGCTCTCTTTTACATTACAGTATTATTAGACGGTATTGTAAGAAAAAGTCCTGTTAAATATTTTTGCTACATATTTGTAAAACAATACTATGCAGTAAGCACAGAACATGAAATAATACTAAGGTTTCAGAATATCAAAACGCTGTAAAAGAAAAGAAACAACAGGTGCAGTACTGCTCTTTGACTTTTCAGAGAAATGCTTGCTTAAAGGTACTTACCTCTTCAATAACTTGTTTAAGAAGCAAACATTTTGATGAGATGAACTTTTTGTGTACAAGGAGCATTCATTAGAGATCTTACAAAGGTGGACGGCTTCTCTTGCATTCACATGAACGAATATAGCAGTATGGGAATATCCCCCTGACTTTTCAGTACCACTGCCCTATTTTTATCCTCAGTAAATGTGCTTTTGCTAAATCTAACAATAATATCTAATGGAGACTGCCTTACAACTGGGCATTGAACTTCACTTTTTCAAACCTTTGTTGGTGGGACGGTGGTTTCTGGATTGCTATTCTGTTAGCATGATGAACTAATTGACCTAGCAGGACTCCCTGTGGAATGGCAGCTTCTGCTTAGATCATCAGGAGTACAATTTGTTGTTTCATTTCCTTTTCGAGGCCCATCAGGGAAATTGGATTGTGGAAAGACTGCCTACTGGGAGCATTCAGCCCTCATGACTGAATAAGTAACTTTATTTTTTTGGTACTGTCTTAATTAACAACAAAAAAGAGACTTTGTTATGAGGGAGTCTGCTGTGATTCTGATACAGATGACTAACCCTGGCTACAGGAGCACTTGATCCACATGGCCTCCTGGAGGCTGGGGGCCCTGCGCAGGTGCAAAGTTAACACAAAGCTTCAACAAGCTCTAAGTGCTGTATTCAGGATGACTTGTCAAGTGTTACTAGACCATCACCAAGACTGAAGTCCTGCAGGTATTAACTGTTTGGGGAAAACATGCCTGGGTGAGAGGTCTGGCTTGTCTAGACTTTTAATTAGTAACAGTAATTAACATTAATTGCTCAAAGCAGTTTGTACTTATCTGGGAAAAGATATGGCCCTTAGAGTTTTCTGTGCTCTGACATCATAAAACAGGGATGTGATCTTATTATTAGAAAGGTTGCCTGGTTTTTATTAATAGAACATACACATTTGCACATCTCATACTTTTCCTGGCCCTGAGCTATGTTCTGTTAATATATGCTGAAAACAAATCTGTTTAAATTTTTATCTTTGCACTACTAGACGTATTTTTCCCCAGTCTTTTCAAGTTTACTTTTGTGTACAGGTGAAAATGAGTGATTTTGTAGCTGTTTTCTAAAAGGAGGGATTCCTAGGTTTTTCTAAGCAAAGAGGTGCATAAATTCTCCTTTTTGAAAGTTTAATGATGACAAACCATTGCAGGGTACCACATTCGAAAGCAAAAAAGCATAGGAAAAATAATACTACAGAAAGCTAACCTGGTGTGAAGGCAGTTTCCTTAGCATAAACATTCCTTTTATTCTCAGTTGTGAACTTTAGTATTTTGAAGTAATAATAACCTTGAAATAGTAATAGCTGCAGATTTACTGTAGGAAGCTGAGGGCCAAGGCTAGATGGCATTAGAGAGACTGTGTCCATGATATACAAACCTGTCCTCATCATAAAATGAAATTCATAGGGAGGAATCAAATTTAATGTTTTGTTTGATGGAAGTTCTTACTACTAAGCTTATGAAGTAAAAATAATCTATGATGTGGTGTGATTTTTACTTCTGTGCTGACTTTTTAGAGGTTACGGGACTGAGAGTAGTGTGAATAGCAAGATATTCTCTGCAGCTCATTGAGGGAAGGCTTTGCTGTCATGGAAGGCAGCAGATTCTACATCCATGTTAGTAGAAAGACATTAGCAGCCATCTTAATTTTGTTTGCTCCTGTGACCGAATTTGTTCTGTGCTGTGATTCTGAGTTCCAAAGTGAAATAATGCTTTTTTTTTTTTTTCTCTTCTCAGAAAACTATAAAACACAGACAGCATCTCTAAATTCCCTTTTCTCATTTATTCTCACTATGCTTTTTTATAATCTTTCCACATTATTTCTAAGTGCCAGGTCTGAACATGCCCAGAAAATACTGAAGTTTCTCCAGAAGGCACTTAAGTGACTAGTCCATTGCCATAAAGGTGATGTGCAGTGTGCCAGCTGCTGTACTGGGGGAAGGAGCAGGACAAGGGGACCTGGGTGGTGGGAAATGGAGCACTGAGCATCGTGGCTCCTGGAGTGCAAAAGGGAAAGAAGGGGTAGGATGGTGAGCAAGGCAAGCCTCATCTTTTTGTCTGAAAGGTTTGCGTTTTTTTGAATATTCCTGGAGAAGACAGGATACAACTTTCTTCAAAACTGAAAAATAAAGATACAGGTTAGGTTCTGGAACACAGCGTTATTTTGACATGCTTATTGGTTGTGGCTCAAAATCAAATGTGCATATTCAGAAGTTACACATTGAGGAATGCCATTTTCAGATGTTTGCAGATAGCCACTCTGTAGCTTTCATGTTCGTTGTCTTTCCCTTGGATTCCTCAGTTTCATCCATAAAATACACAGATACTTCGAAGTAGGAGTATATCAGAAAAATTTCTGGTTGAAAATGCTGGTAAACTGCCTGTAGTGCATGCAGAAGTCAGGATTAGAATTTTGTTGAGTGTCATTTAGTGACGACTGTGATGTATGGTGTTTGGTTTTCTTCTTTATTGTTCCAAATGGATGATGTGTCTGTGCTGCTGAGTTTCAATGCCTATCAAGACTCTCTAACAATGCAGTGGACAGTTTTTCATTAGTGTTATGCCAGTTTCTCTATATTCAGACCTGTTGGCTAAATAGATTTTAATTCTGATTTGTGGTATATAAATAAAGATCCACAAATACAGCACACAGCCAAACATTCTCTTCAAAGGAGACAAACATCTGTGAAGGTGATCTTTGGACACAACGAAGCATCTGCCCTGCCTCAGATGCACAGAATTATATGTGCGCCACTAATCACATTCTTACAGAAAATCTGCTATAATTTTCATTAGTTTTAAATGGAAATTACATAAAATATGACATTTCTTTTTGAGGAAATAGGCTTCCATTTGAGGAATAGGCGTTGCAGAAATTATACATGTAGAAAATTTTACCAACAAGTGCAATATTTCTAATCTTACTAAGACCAGTGCACCTCTTGTAGGAGGAAATTCACTTCAGTTTTGTAAATATTAGCAAAGGGTTTCACTCTTACAAGTTGGTACCTACTTATCATCCCCTTCTCATGCAGCTTCATAAAGGAGCAAGTCTTCTGTTTGATCAGCTCATTGAATGTCTTTAAGATTTTTATTCAGAGAAGTTAAGCAAACACATCCAGAAACTTACTGAACAGATCTGTCCTAGACTAAGAATACATTTATATCAAAGAATTTCCTTTTTTCATTTTAGGAAGATTGGTAATTAGACCTTTTGCGGAGAAGGAGAATGTATAGACATATATCTGTGTGTGTATAAACATATATCTAAATATATATAAACACATATATATATATACACACCATTTTTAACATGTGGATCAAGTCTTTTTGCCTGATTGAAGTTATTTATCAGTTTCATCAAAAACCTCATTATCTTTAGGTTATGTGTTGCCAAATAAAACAATAATCACAGTTTCCAGGCAAATAGATTAGCAGTCCAAAATACCCCTTTGAGATCCGCAGGTCCTCAGGCTCAGTCTGTGGGTGAACGAGAAATGATGTCTTTAAAACATATTTACTTATCCTTGATGGAGTATACTAAGAGGGCATGGCTGATCTTGGTGGAAGTTAGGGAAGCCATTGTGAGTGTTAGCATTATGTTGGCTGTGTTTCTGTCCCAGGTAGTTGTATTCCTAGTACATCTGTCTGCGTGTGCTGGAAAATCTTAAATGAGACCGAGAATCTGGCTAGCAGTACTGCACTGTTTCTAATTAAAATCTTGTACGTCACTTCCACGATACCCTGATTAAGCCACAGAGACATTTTCCTTTTTGATAATTAATTCTGTCTACATGCTACATTTGGCATGACTAGTTTATAAAAATGCAAAATAAACATATACTAAGATACAAGAAACCTCTACATGGGGAGTTTTAAGAAGTATTAATGTTGTTTGCATACATGATGGAATTTTCCAAACTGTCTCTTTTTGGTACTGATGGTGTTGCTTTTTGTTTTCCCTGGCTCTGAAGAAATCTACAGTTGAAATTCTGATGTAATTGTGTTTTAATTTATGCCAGTAATTTTGGGGCGCCAGGACAAGAGGTGCTTAAAAAATTGCAAAGGAAAAGTAAAGGCAAATACATGCTATTGTATGAGAACAGACACTAATGTAAATAATGATATTAAGAAATCCAGTATGTACATGCACACAGAAGATTTTGTTGCCAAAGAATTTAATATTCAATTTTCATTTTCTTTTACTCTTAAATCAGATACTTTGATCAAAGCAGGCGGCTTGCCAAATAGCATTTTATCTTATAACAGAAAAACTAATGTAAAATATGAAGTAATTAAATTTGAAGCACTTCATAATGAGGCGAAGAACTGTATTCAAGAGGTGCTGTGAAATGCATTAATTATTCATGTTCATGGGATATTGTATTGCCTTCTGTGGCAGGTATTTTGTGTTCCTATAAGGTCAATATCAGTAATCATAAAAATTGCTGACTTTTTTTTGGTTCAGACATTCAATGTTTTCTTTTTCTGTTTTTATAACAGTATTGTTGAGGGTTGGTACATTGCTGGTTTAAAAGAGAAGTCAAATTTGAGAGGATCCTTAATAGTGTGTATAAAAATGCATTAAAATTACTACTTCTTTTCTTATAGTCTTTTTAATGTAATTCTACATTTCTCACCAACTCATCTGCAAAACAGGATTT
>NW_009935844.1:22991-43065 GCF_000696875.1 Nestor notabilis | reverse complement strand
TCCTGCTAAAAGACATCTATTGATGTAATTTTTTGGAAGAATTAAAAACACCCCCAACAAATTGCGTGAGTAGTAGTGTGTCTGAGAGGACTTTTAAGATGCTACATAACCACATGTACAATGTAGCTTGTCATTACTGGGCTCTGTTCTTTAGAGCTTTCTGTCTGAAGAAATTTTAAAATATGTGCATAGAGAGCATTAATAGTAACTCACATCCTAATAGCGTAGTTGTGTGATTCTGAAACGAGTCATCCGTATGCAGAGCTAGCAGAGTTCCTATAATTATTTCTTCCTGTATTTGATACAGGAGATAAGAAAATCTTTCAAGCCATGGGAATTCCAAAATAATTGCCTTTCCCCTATTAATTACAGGTTACTTCTCAGTTCAGAGTTTCCTCCCCTCTTCCACCTCAGTCTTGTTTGGTTTTGTTTCCTTGAGCCTTCCCTTCTGCCTCACTGGACAAAGAAGATTAGAAACATAGTGATTAGTTTATATATAATAAACCAACTGTGTTGTGAAGTTACATTACTTGTGAGAGTTGTGAAGTCTTTTGAGACTGGTCAAGATAACTCCACTCAGTCCTGTTGTCTCCATTCAGGTGACAACTTTTTTTTTCTTGATGTTTGGCAGGCTTTAGACCCACAGAAGCAGCCCACACCAGAGCAGGCAATCTTTGTAATCTATGTTTTGTATAGGTGCTTCTTTAATGTGATTTTATTGTTAAATTGAATGGACATCTTTGAACCATTTGGGTCTAATGATCTGCTAATTTTTATTCACTTCTATGAACATTGTAAGTATTAGCGCTTAGATGCTTAGTGTATAGACATTTTGGTTAACCTTTCATAAACAAATAAAACCAAAGAATTTAAATGGCATTATTGACGTTAAGATAATGAGAAAACAGTTTCTTGGAGTACTTATTCTTACATATTTATTTATGTATTTATATTAAGTTGGTTTCTATTGATTTTTGGCAGGGTTGAGAAAGAATCAAGTTAGGCGTGGAGGAGAAAAATGCTAAGGCCAAAGGAGCTTAAATCTGTGTTTTACTAAATTAGCATCAGCTGTTGGTGTAAATTGTGTCGTAAGTATAAATAGATATTACTGCTGTCATTACTTGGTGTTTGTGGTGTGTAAGAAGGCATACTGTTTAAGCAGGAAATACTCACACAAAGTAGCATGGACAGGCAAAACTGCTCAAATATTTTTAAATTTTAGGGAAGAAATTTGTGACTTGACGTGTATTCTTTTGTTTGAGACTTTTTTCGTTGTGATTTTCTGGCATGTTTTGGCTTGAACTGAACACGTTTCTTTGCCATCCCTTCAGCATCCCTTAAACAACAATCCTTCTGTCTGTCTCACAGCTATTCAGTACTGAGAAGATCCTCCTTAGTTGATCTGCAGGAATATATTACATGTCATGTGCAGTATCCCCTGTAGTGTGATCAAGTTCCTGCAGATACATACATCTTTTACACTGATATAGGTAGTTCCCATAGATTGTTCTGTCTTGTACTTTCTGTGCTTTCAGAGGGTCATTCTGTACTTATACAGCAGTGCTATCACTACTTCATTGATTATCTGATGTTTCAAGCTGCTTGGGTAAGTCATTCAGAAAAGAATTTTGAAAAGTTTTAATTTGAACGCCAAATTGCGTTTTCGTATACCATTAAGTGCCAGTTGCCATGTGAAATAATTCCATGGTGGAGATTAATTTGTTTTAATATGTATGAGGGAAGTATTACAAGCATAATGCAGTGAAGTGTATTTAATCTTAGATATAGTAATCCATGCTACCTCTTTCTGTATTGATAGAATTTTGTTGGCTCCTTTACCTCTTCACCTGGATTTGCATTGTTTCAGTTGTTGATAAAGTCCTCCTTGCTGCCTAATTTTCATTATATGCGTTAAACTATATATACACTTTGGGCCAACACTAGAGAGTTGACAAGGTGCA
This sequence comes from Nestor notabilis, assembly GCF_000696875.1. NCBI lineage: Eukaryota > Metazoa > Chordata > Aves > Psittaciformes > Psittacidae > Nestor > Nestor notabilis. The sequence continues at coordinate 41,104 of NW_009935844.1, read as the reverse complement.
GCTTTGACAAAGATAACTGCATTTTGAAATTTTGCGTATTATCTTATCCTATGGAGAGTCATCCTAGGCAGAAAGGTACCTGGACTTTCCAGGGAGAAGCACGTATGCCGTTGAGGGACAAAGATGTCTATTAATCAGTGGAAGAAGCAGTATATAGTAGGGTTTAATTCCTGTCATCTTTGAAAATTCTGGCACGAGCAACTTCAATTTTCTTTGGTCTTGCTTCCTCTTTATGTTTTTTCTCTCATCTACCTGAATCCCTTTCTTGCTGTTCATTTGATAAGTGCTGCCAGGCAGTTCTGCCTTCCTTTCAGTTGTGGCCTCCACATACTACTGGATCCAGGTGAAAAAATAACAGCATTATTTACACATAGGAATAATGGTATATATTAAGCAGAAGCGAGCTACCTTAGGGCTACATTTGAAATATATGATATACGTATAGCTACATTAGGAATCAAGACCACCCAGTGCAGCAATTTTCAAATGCCAGTGATTGTCACTGGACCTTATTCAACTAAGGGGAGAGGAGCTTTAAGGCAAGGCGAATGATTAGCAGAATACTAATATGGCCTAAAATGCATAATTGTAAAGCTATAAGTCAGTAGCCAAACTAGTATTTCTATCCATCTACCAACTCACCTAACAGCAAAGGACTAAACTATTAACTCATACTTGTACTAATCCAATTCCAGGTGCACACTGCATATTTTTGTAGTAATAAATATTCAATGGTATTTATTTTAAAGAGCGGTGTGTGTCTTAGCATTCTTGGTAGGAAAAAGGAACTCATAAATTTTAGTCCTGGCACTGATGTTGATTCACAGCATTGCTATGGGCAAGTCACTTCTGTCTGTGTTTCTTTAGCCATAAAATAGAAATAACAGTACTTATTTTCTTGCTTCCCACAGGAATTGAAGGAAATTTTAACATTTGTGTAACTCTTTGGAGAATATTAATTTAATGTCCATTTCATCTTTTAGTTGTATCCAAGGTAAACATATCCAATTTTATTTTTAGAGAAATTATTTACAGCACTTTTGCAGATCTATTCTGTTTGATAATTTACCCAAGTAACAATCTTTTCATGGTAATAGAACATGGTGTTTCCTTGTAAATAAGAAAGCTAATTAACCCGAGGGAAAAAATGAACCTATTAATATTCTCTGAGAAAAAAAATATTCCAAATTTTGATATTTTAATATTTATATGCATCAACTTCTGTAAATGTGATTGTTACTGTGATTTCAGAAGAGTATCACCATACAGTACATTGCATGTGCAGGAAAGAGGAACACAACCAATAAATTTTAGAAATTTCTTCAGTTGTTCAGCCAAAAATGGTTGAAAATACCATTCCTGTTATTCATGCAGATTTTCAAAGGATTACTGACTGCTTACTTCTTTCCTGAAACATATATTAGTAGTGAAGAGATTAATTTAACCTGCAACTGGCGATGGAGACCTGATTGGGAGGAAGATTCTGGAAAGTTCATGTGGGTTTTGGCACATGTGAATAGAGTAGCAGTTCATATGTAGAGCGTAAAGGAAAGTATCAGTAAGGTGTCACAGATGGTTGTATTAGTAGAGTGAAAAAAATTACCCTGGGAATGATACTGGATAGAATGAGAGCTGCAAACGTTTGAGAGAACATGAAAGAATATGTTGAGCAAGCAGTTGCATCTTGAGTGGGAAGCCCTTAAGATGACACCAAGTGAGATTACCACAAATGTTGGCCCAAAATTAGCCCACCTGTGTCAAAATTAATAGCTTTAATAGTGAAATAATACTTAGAGGCTCTATTCCACAAGTCAAATCTATGTTGCCCACTGACAGGTTGATTTAAGCATAAACTTCGTTACGTGATCTACAGTAACTTAAAGTCACTTTTTAGTTCTACATACTACTAAAACTTGAGAATGTGAGAATAGGAAAATGTGGATCTAGTAGCTGGAAATTAGCATTCCAAGGAATTGGCTAGGAGAATACCAACATCATAAGCTTATTAGATTTCAGAAAATAAAATTTTTGCGAATCTTAAAATAGGCACTGAATAGCAGTCACTGGAAAGACTGAAAAATCACATTTGTAAAAGAAATATTTATATTTTAAGATTTACTAAGCTGAGTACATTAGCAAATATCATTCTGCAAGATAGCAACTTTATTCTGGGGAAAAAAAAAGGAAGAGGTAGTCAACATGACTTGATGAAAACTTCTCAGTTAACTGGAAAAGCAATCTCCTCCATTAGTTTTGAAAGGAAAATGAAGGGGTGAAAAAGGAAAAGTATTTTGTGCTTATGTTTTTATTTTTTAGATCAGTTTCCAAAAACATAGGGATTAGAAAATTTAAATTAGGTTTCAAGAGAGGTTTAATAAATTTTCTTCTCTCATCCTTTTCTGTAATAGAAATTTGGCAAGTTGTGTCCTGTTATACCCGCACAAATCCAGTCACGCAAGGATTGCTGAAAACAGTTTATTTCTGTGACTGAAACTAAAACTCTCTTCCACCCTAAGGGGAACAGAGAGCCCCATATGTCAGCCTGACCAGATTCACAGGGAAGTCTGCTGCCTCCCTGGGGCCAGGTGAGGGACTTCATCAGAAAACTCACTTGTCTGGTACGGCCCTGTGAGTACCATCCCTTATTAGTCTTCTCCATGGGCAATGAGGAAATCTCTTCAAGAAGCTTGAGGGGACTCAGGAAGGACTCCAGGGCCTTGGGGTGACTGGTTCTGGGTCCCGGAGCCCAAGTAGTGTTCTCGTCCCTCCTGCCATCTGCAAACAGTGACAATGGTTATGTCAGAAAAATCTCAGTAATTAATTCCTGGCATAAATTTATATAATGTTGTGAAAGATCTATCTTGATTTTCTTCAGGGGAACCCTAAAGAAAAGTGGAAATGTACTGAAAGGCCTTGCTAGTCCCACCAATTCTTTCAGATTTTCTGTCTTTTTTCATGACCGTATGGGGTTCTGAAAATTTACTTCCATTTTAATTTGACCTGTGATGAGCAATAGTTACTTATTAGTTAAATAATTTGTTTAAAAACAAATCCCTAAATATAGAAATAATTAGGCTTGGGCATTACTTTGTTCTTCTTTTAATGAGATTATAGTCATTTGTAATTGATACTACACAATCTGTAATAAATCAAGTTGTAATCTTTTTTCTGGTAATATGTAAGCTAACTTCCAAGGAAGAGACAGCTCAGTTGTGTTGCTTTCACTATTCACTTTAAAGTCAATTCATCACAGTCGTATAACTGTTTATAGAAAGAATAAAAAAAAAAGAAGAAGGAATCAGAGAAATTAAAAATAGACCTGATTCTGCAAATTCTGTTCGTAAACAAAATAGCAAGTTGCATTAAGGGAAGTTTTGTATGTTCCACGGTTAAAAGATCATGTCCAATGTCAGTTGCCAGGTGAGGTAAAAGTGCATAGAAGTGCTCTGTCAGTCCTTTTCAGCTAGTCTTTAATGTCTATCAGTGCTAGTATTGTAAAATCAAAAGAAAAATGAAAATCTATTTAAACAGCATGTTTTTTCACTCTCATAAATAATGGAAGACAGTTGCTCATAGATCTGTAATGGAATTTGGTTGTTCATGGTAACAGCACCACATATAAAAGACCCATGCAGAACATAATTTAATCTTGATTTTATGGATGCAGGAAACCGGCCTTTGAAGTGATCTCCGTAGAGATTCTGTTTGGCATTCGTAATATCTTGTGGAATGGTTGTCTTAATGTCTTACTTACCTAGTGCCTAAGAGATGCATAATTAGGATTTATTTAAATTCTATTGGCATGTTATCATGCATGGCATTGTTTGGAACTGTATACTTTATGACCATACATAAGAGTTTATTCATAAATTTTAATCAGTACTTCATTTTATTTTAGATTAAATTTGAATCTTTAAAATACTGAATTATGATAATGTAATCTGAAAGATGATACAGTTTTTTAGTAATTCTGTAGTTTAATAATCCTGCCTTCCTTTTAGGGTATGTTTTAAAGCTGTACTTCAGACAGCAGTCTTTTCAAATGTGTATTGTCAAATGATCCAAAAAGTATGTACAGTTTTGGGCTCCTCACTACAGAAAGATTACAATGCAGTGGTTGGGAGCTGGAGCACGTGAGGCAGAGGGAAGTGGGTCTATTTAGCCTAGACAGGAACAGGTGAAGGCAGACCTTACTGCTGTCTGCATCAACAGATGATGCAGACTGATCAGATGACGCAGAGAAGGTAGAGCAATGCTCCTCTCAGAGGTACACAGCAACAGAACAAGAGGTAATAGAGAAGTTGAATATATACAATCCTGATTCTATATTAGTGGGTGAAAATTCACCAAGAAGGATAGAGCAGGTCTACAGACTGGTTGTAGGATCTCTTTCCTTGGAGGTCTTCAAGACCCAGCTGGGTATGGTCCTGAGCTGCCTGATCTGATTAGAGCAGGGATTTGGACTAGTGACCCCTGAACATCCTTCCCTGCCTGGATTATTCTATATTTCTATAAGTTAAAATAATAAACAGAAGTGGAGAATATGTGTTAAGTCATCTTAACTTATTTCAGTGCCAAGTGAGAACTCTCCTTGCTCAAACTAATTTAAAATAACAAATTATAAGGTGAAATATATTCATGTTTTGTCAGAACTATTTTCAGTGTATGTCTCCCAAGACACCTAGGTCATTAGTATTTCCAAAGCTCCTCTCTTTCTGTAGATGATTGTGAGAAACACATATGGTCACATCCTTGCCTCTGTTGTTCCTTTTTAAAGTGGTATTTTAAAGTATCATCAGAATACGCAGATTCTGCATTTGTTATAACTTTGGTTTGTAAATCTCCAGGATAACATTGATAAGCTGTATAATGAAGAAAGCATTATGCATGTATTGCTTGTCCACTTTCTGCCACACTATTGAAGCTTCAAATACTTAAGTATCTTAGTTGCTTGAGGTACGAAGTTTTGTATATTAAATAACTTACAAATGCTGTCAAAGTGTTTTCTGCATACAAAAAAAATCTGGCTTTAGAGCCTGTGCTTTAACTCTGAGAGGAATCTTCAACTCTTCTTCCACAGAAGATTTTATAGACAGTTTTCCTTTATTCCTACAAAATTCAGTTTGTGGGCAATTGCAGAGGCTTTACTAATCCCCCTCTATGCAACTGTGTTTTTAGGTAACCAGTTATATGTATTACATAAATTATTATGTAAAACCTGAAGCCAAGAGCAAGGTTGAAGTAAATTGGAACAAATGGACTCAGGGCTGAATACTGATTTAGTGAGGAAATATTAATTTGATTTAATAATTTTTAAGTACAATTTGGGCAGATCTGAAATATTAAAAAAAACCCCAAACCAATTGTAAATTTTCAAGTGTGTTCTCGTGAGGTTTTGGAGCAAGATATCTTAGATCTATTGCAAGCATATCCATTTGCTATGACATGCTGAATACAAACCTACTAATGCATCTGCATATGTAGCAAAATATTGTATATGATTATGTGATGTAGTTGGTCATGGCTCTACATCTGTGGTCAGCAAGTAACTGCTTGGTCAATTTATGACAATACAAGTATTACCTCCTCCTGAGCTTACAGCAGTGCTGGTCCCTACATTAGCTCCCACTAATTATGTATTCAGTGCCCCAGCAAGGAAGGGTCTTTGGAATCTTGTGGAATGATGATGGTTTGAGAAGCACAAAGCCTCAGTTTGAGTCTTAGAAACTCATGACACTTATAGTGAAACGAGCATAATCTGGTTAAAATCTGTCAAAAAATATACTACTAGAATTGATATAGTGAGGTTATAGAGTAGGAAATGAGAAAAATTTTGGAACCAAAAGTACAGGTTTCTTTCAGTGCAGTAATTGATATGGAAGCACAAAAACAATACACAACCTAGGCATTAGAAAGTATTAAGAATTTTCTCTTTAGAAGTCATTTATATAATTGTTAACTAATGAGATAGTTATTCCTTATTTCTAATAAATGCTCGTGTGCCCATTTGCAAAACTAAATAACATCATGAGCACTACTCCAGTTAATTTACATATGTGCATAAGCCATGTAGGTTTGCAGCAGAGCCAGAGAAATAATTCCGTTGTAGCTTCTAGGGATTGTCAATGAAATGCTCACTTTGAATACTTGGCATAATACTATTTCCTGTTATTTGAAGGCACAGCAATACTCATGGCAACTGTGGTAATACAAACCTATTATAATCCAAAGATTCTTAGCCTTCTAGTTTTGGGCATCTGGATTCAGGTGATGAACACTGACTCTGGAAGTGAAGGCTGTGAAGGCTTATGTTACAAAGCCTGATCAGAGCTGCTGCTCTACCAAAGCCTTCCAATCGCTGCTTGAAATCATTTATTTCCAGTTTTCAAGAAGTGAACTGAGAGCCTCCTAGAGACTGACATTTTTGGGGGATGATAAGATAGCTGTTTATCTTCTTTTGGCATATTCATTGGTAGAGATAAAGATGTGAACGTATTCTACAAAACAGCATCAAATACAAAATGAAATGAAATCCCATGTGACCCTTCTCAGGTAGCTGAAGGGCTGAGAACTTTACAGCTACTTGGAAATCTGTTTCTGTAAGTAATCCATGAAATATTTCACAGATTCTCTAGTGAAATGGTAAATCTGCCTTAATGTATAGAAAACATCTACAAATGGCATCTTAAAAGAAAATTTTTATTCATTTAGATCTCAAAGCATGTAAGTTACTGATGATAAAGGAGAAACAGTTCACCAGTATATACATCCATAGGCAAAATCTTCAGTCTAAGAGAAGCATGAATCCTGCCTCATCTGGTATTTTAACTTCTAGGGTTTCAAGAAGTATTATTTTATGTTCATCAATTCAAACTTTTCCAGTGTCTTCTACCTATATAGATATCCTATGAGGAATAATGTAAATTTTAAATGTAATAATAATTTATAGAAAAGCCTTATTTGTATGCTGGGAAACTTTCATGCCGTTAATATTTAAAACCCATCTCCAGTCTATATCAAACTCATAAATAGGCTTTATATAATTAAACAATTTATGTAATCCCAAAGCATGTAGTTTTCTGTCAGTAAGAGTGGTCTGTATTATCTTGTTCAAGGTCTCCTTTGTTAGTCAGCCATTCAGGCCAAGTTAAGTGGCTTTCACACATAACTGATCTTTGTAAGAGGGGCAGAAGAGAACTTGCCAGTGACTTAATAGCTTTAATTATAAATACCACTAACCTGCAGCTTTATAATCACATTATGTTTTGTCTTCCTTCTCTTGCCTACTCTTTGCTTTAAAGTCACCAGTAAATTCTCAGAAATTATGGTCATATTCTTTTGTAAGGCACGTTTTGTGCATTATGTAACACGGTAGAAACAACTCTGGTTTAGGGTTAAAAATGGTTAGAAGTAGACACAAAAAGGAATATGGAATGGTTTTATAATTGCTGTGGCATATAAGCAATTTCCAGGTGCATACACAGTGCACAATTTCAGTGTTCCAGGGTGACTTATTAATTATTGTGAATTAGCTAATGATGGTTTCTCTGTGGCATTGATAGGCACTGTGCAGACAGATACCACACAGCAGTGTGTTCCCAGAGAGTTCACATGAGGGAAATAAAATCAATGGGAAAACACTTGCAACATAGTAGAGCTTCCGTCAGGATAAAACCATTAATGTTTTAAACACATTTGAGGATTATCAGATAAGGGGCACGATGTAAGTGTGAAGTAATAACATGTTTGTGTATTCATAATGTAAAATACATTAGTGCAGTTCTGTTTCCTTTAACTATTTTATGTATGTTAAGTATTTTCCATGGGGAAATCAATCCTCATTTCCATTCTGCACTGGCATGAAAGTTTTAAATTTTATTTAAGTTCAGGTAGGATGAGTATTCTCTTCCTGAATTAAAAACTTTGCTTTTAAATAGTAAAAGAAATCCACGTGGGTTATTATTTTTGGAGAATAACTGTGAATACTGTTAATAATGGCCAGGAAAGGACTTTAGAATTCTTACAATTATTTTTAGGGACAACTCTTTGTAACAGGGAAAATAATACTAAAAATGTTGTGCCATTTAATATGGAAATTTATAGTTTGACTCAGTAGGAATTTGTTACACATTTCCTTGCTACCTCCTTTCATTCTGACTTTGATATATGAGGAGGCATTCTGACAGCTCAGAGAGACACTCTGACAGCTACACTGAAATGATTTCCATGGAAAGTTTTGCAAGGGGACTCATATGCTTTTCCCCATTTTCCTTTCCCCCTCATTCACCCTCTGGAAAGGGAGGAGGGAAACCTCAACAGCATGGTGAAATCTGAAATTGTGGCTTGTTTTAGGAAACAATGTGAATTTTGCGAGACTTTCTTCACTTGTAAGATCTTCAACCTTTTGAAGGGAGTGCTGAGGGCTTGTAAGCAACCTCCAAAGAGCTGTTACTTCCGAGGATCTGGTATCCATATTCCTGGCATTTTCCATCTCTTGCCTGAGAAGTTCCCTGGGAGCTTAAAAATCACAGCCCTGCTCAAAGACTCCTCCCTCTCTGTGTTTTGTGGTCCACAGCAGGCTCTCAGCAGCCTTTCCAGGATAAGTCTATGCCTCTCTCCCTTAGACATGTTTTGTTTGTGATTTTTTTTTTCCATGCTTCCCTTTTAGGTTCCTTTAAACAAATACAGGAAATTTGAATTTACTTTCAGTCAGGCACTTGCAGGAGATGTAATCTAGGCTTCATGAGGTATACTTGGTTCTTCCTAGTAATGTTTGGGCTCCTGGAGAAAATGTCAATAGAGCCCTAATGCTCTGCTGCATTTTGATGAATGACTTTGATTACATCTTTATAAAAATACTGGAGTTAGATTGTTTCCCAAAGGTTTATTGGGACAATGGCAGCCATCTCATGTCTCGATGCTTTGAGTAACTTCTACAGGTTACTAGTAATATATCAGCATCTTGTAATGGCTCAGGTTTGGACAGATCTCTGTTTTATAGTTAATACAAATAAGCAGTGTAAGGTCCCTGCTGATTACATGGGTAGGCAGTTTAACTATGGTCGTTTATTGAACACGTAATCATACTTTGTTCAGTGTTTTTCTCAGACTATCCAAGCCGATGAATAATTGTCTAATCTCTTTGCCATTTAGGGTGCCAGTTTCAGGCATGGCTTGGTTGCACTTCAGCACTGAGAGCCCATATGATTCTGATTTAGATACACAGTGCTTTCAGGAGTTACATGGTGGCTGGCAGTACAGGTGTTTTCCATTCAAGATAATTTCCCAGGTAGAAGACAGTTTAACCACTAGAATTACTAAACCTGAAGGTTGGGGGACAGATATGCTGCTAAATTTTGCATCATAGACACAGACTTTCATTAAGAATACATGCCAAAAAAAAAAAGAGTTCACTTAAGTCTTCTGATTTTCCTTCCAAGGTCTTTTCACAAGCCCTTTTTATACCTGGTGTGTGAGAGGGAGGGGATCTCCCATATTTGAGACTTTACACAAGTTACTAAAACACTGAAAACTTTTGAAAAAGCTGTTCGCTTCTGATTTCTTCTGCATTGTCTTAATTGTTAGAGCTGGTGGACTATCTCATATTGATTTGAAATGCATATTTTGCTGTCTAGGTTTGTATTTTCTCTCTCTGAGCCGGTTTTTATGAAATTGAGGAAAATAGTTCAGTCAATATTAAGCAAATCTATGTACTGCCATAAGACATGATACTAATTCAACCAAATAAGGGTCCTACATAAGTAATGAGGCTAATTATCAGTGTCTTTACGTGCAGTAGAGGTTTGGGTTGTTTGTTTGGGTTTTTTTAAGTTATTGTTCAGTGAAATAGTATCTCATGTCTAGAAATCAAGCAGAAAATTGTTTGATGAAAAATTCTCATGTGGCTCACTCTTACCACGTTACATTTCAGAGGCTCAAGAGTTAAATTCTGGAACGGAATTTCCTCTACCCTCAACTACAACTTCAAAATCGTCCATGTTTCTTGATGTTACAGTGCTCTTTAAAATAGATTAGAGTTATGGAGTGTATTTTAATATTTCCTAAGTTTGTAAAGTAGAGAAGCATATCACAGTCATCTAGAATATATTTGCATGGAGTTTTTTTAATCATATGTCATCACAATATTCATTAGACTAACTTTAAATAAATGAGAATTCATCTGAGAGACCAGTTGCTGAAGCTTTCTATAAATTGCTAGATTGCAAATATTTAAAGAGTTTGATATTAAAGTTTGGAAACTACTTTTACTTAGAATTTAAAAAATTTCTCTTCTCTATAAATGCTCACATGCTGTCTCTGGAATCTGTCAGACCTCAAACCTAGCTTAGTTTGAAGGTGTTTTTTTTCCATAGTGTCTAGCAGTTTAAACTGTACTTAACTTACTACAAATTGAATTCTTTAGGTCAGTGCTTGCTGGGCTGGCTGCTGCTGCTCCAGTCTGGACTAAATTTTAAGTTGAAAAGGTTTAGCAGAAATACTTGTGGGTTGACATACGTGGGAAACTTACAGGATTGTAAGTGAGGAGACAGAGGAAGGTGGTATCAGAAACTTCAGTACTGATTGTAGTTTGTCTCTAAGTCCCTGCATGTGAAAAGGTTAAAATTAAGTTAATCTACAAGAATGTTTGTGACTTTTTATTATCTTTGTTGGAAAGAGACATGCTAAATACAGAAATAAGAAATACTAATTTTCAGTTTATCATTTAGCTTTCCATTTGTTTCAAGTTGTGCAATGTTTTCCAAAGAAATTCTCCTTGGTGTAGTTTCTTTTCTTCTTTTACTGTATTTGTAGGAGTTGCACAATGTTTTCTAAAGATTTCAAAAAATCAAAATGGTAAATAGATTAAATCTTTTTTCCTATTGTGGAAAGAAACAAACCTGATTTAAATGATAAGCATCTTGTGATTCAATAATGCAGTATATCAAATCTGCTACAGGCAGAAATTGATAGAAAGTGATCTGAAATTCTCCTTGGTGTAGTTTCTTTTCTTGTTTTGCTGTATTTGTAGAAGTTGCACATGCCCTCATGGCATGTATGACACAACTTTGCTCTCATTTCAAAACTCATGATTGCTTTGCTTTTCAGATGCATCACAGATCACTTATCAGAATCCAGCAGAAATTATTTTTAGTGTTTTGCTGTTGGTATCCCATCAAAACTTGTGGCTGTCAAAGGAACATGTTAAATGATAGTCAGAATTTGGAGTTTGTTTTTCTTCATGCGTATTTGTCATTTGTATTTCTCTGATGACTTCAGAATGATGAATTGTCTAAAAATTCTGTTGTTTTTCTCTAGAAATAACTCTGTGAACATACATGTAAAAATTAGACTAGTTTTATTATGAAGCAGAATATCCCTGACAGTTGTTGAGGGTGTTAACATGACTGGTTGTTGCTTGCTTTTTCCTTCTTTCTCGTAAATAGTCAATCAACATGCTTCAGTATGGAGCTATGAAAGCAAGTTTCAAGGACTAAGATGTATGCACACTGTTGCCAACCTCTTGGGATAGAGCTCTGGTCACAGGGCAGAGCTCAGTTTAAAACATCACATGGCTTCTGATACTGAATTTGAAATGTGAGGGCAATTAGTTTAACATTGTGCAGATATGAGGCATAATTATGCCTTGCAGTACTGTTGAAATCTCCAAAGAGCTTTCATGCCAGGATCCCTGAAAAGTTGATTGCTATCATGTAATAAGCAACAAAAGAATTATACATAGGAAAATAATAATTATTGGAAAAAAACCCTTGTAAATTTTTTTCATGATCTTTACTCATCGCCTCTCTGTGAAATAACTTCCTATTGCTTGTTGGAACAGGAAATAGGGCTGGATTTACTCTAAAAAGCTGTTGGTTACCCATAAAATATATTCGCACGATTGTTATAGTATCTGTGACATGTAACATAATACTTGTGCAAGTGACCATGAAGACATGATTGTTGAATGGCAGATTTTCAGTCTTTGCTTAGTCAGTTGTGTGACACTGTTCAATGCTGTTGACATTTGGACAAATAGGCTAAGAGCCTGCATGGTGGTTAGCTGCATGGGATGAAATTAGGATCCCCCAGTGATGGAGGTATCTTGCTGTAAGAGTTGCCCTGATTTAAATCTACACCCAGGAAGCAACACAGAGAAGAATCCATTAAAGAGTGCCTGCTCTTTAAAGAACTGAATTTTCTCATATTTTCAAGAACTGTTCATGGTGGCAAATTCATACTGATGTTTGATCATGCATGTATTAAAGAATTAAAGCATTTTTCATATGTTCCTTACAAATGGTAATCGTACTTCAAAGCATGAATGGAAAGGTAGAAGCTTAAACAAATTGCTAAATGTTGACAATCCTATTGGTCTGAGGAGATTTTGTTCATTACCTTTTAATTCATCAAGTCTCTGATGTTTTCCAGGAGTTGGTGAATTGGGCCCCTGAACCAGATTGAGAGTTAGTAATACAGCCAAAATAACATCATAAACATGTTTGCTTTTATAGATAATACCATGCTTTAAGGTAATGGGATGGGGTCATTAAATTTATTAAATTTACAATAGTTGAATTTCAACTTACTGTGGCTTTAACTGATGAAAACGGAGCTTTATCTAGCCCCTGGTGTCTTTATTAAGTTCAGATAAAAAAGTGTTTCTCCTAAATTACAAGTTTCTCCTATATTAAGCTCTGTTACTGATCAGCTATACATTTTATCATCATATATATGAAATGCATCATATTTCATATTACAATAAAAAGGTCCGTTCTTCTAAAGAAGCCAAGTATTTGCTTATTGCATCATATATTTGATATACAATGAAATTATTAAATGCTCTGTTTTGTGTCTGCATACTTGTTTAAGACCTAGAATACTTTTGTCATTGAAACTTGCATTATAGAGTTAAAACCTATGTTTAGTTGAAATATAAAAATACTATAAAACTAGTCAGGATGTTGTTTTGTCCTTCTGTGGCTCTCCTGCTCTCATTACCAGTGACAAAATGCTTTGTATTTTAAGTAAAGAGTTGTGGCCTATTTTTACCAAGCTTAATTCAAATCCTTTGGTTACTTATAATGAAGAAATTGCAAAGGACTTACTGTAATGCTGACAACTTTTTAGACTGGAATAATTGTGAGTCACTCAATAGTGTCATGTAGAGAAACATACTCAGATAGCAGAGAAAGGATTTTTCTTTATTATTTTATTTTTCACTTTTGTTAAAACAAAGGTTCCTATTCCAAAAGCAGTAAACTTCCAGTGCTAATGAAGTGATCTAAGAAAAGCAAAGGGAAATAACTTACACCATGTATTACTGGCTAAATCCTCATAGTATATGGGGAGAAATACCAATCGGAATATCCATCCAGGTTTTACTGGTAATGTAGCCTGATATACATCATCAATATAGGAGGGTAGATAAATCAATTGGTTGTTATAGTTGATTGTTACTACTTTTGGAAAATGACATGAGATTTACTGCAAGGTTTGAAAATTTCCTCTGATATTAATGTTAGTAGCCTACACAAGTTTGAAATACTTCTAATTTTAATTAAAAATTGATCTTTTTCTTTCTTGATTATGTGTTTTTAATTTTTAAATTTCCTGATGGTACCTAGAACCAAAATAAGAGGAAGAGGTTGTTAGAGAATATTATGTAGTGGGTATTGTGAAAGTACCAGTAAGTCAAAGTTCACTTTCATACATTTATCCTCAATTAAATGTCTTAGAGGAAGGGGAAGTAAGACTGTGTGGTAGCTGACAAGGCCTCTAGCTTTGAGAGCTCAGGGTTTTCTAATACAGGCTGTCCTGTCATATTTTAGAGCAGTTTGTACGGTTCAGGAGACATCTCTAGTTCGGTTAGAGGAGTGCAGAGTGCTGATTTGTTTCTACTACTCAGAAAAATCCTGGATAAACCAGTATCATTAGAGCATGCTGTATCTTAATGTCCAAATACCTAGGGGAACTATCCTGCCATTTGGGAGACATCAGTTCATTACATGACCAACATGGACCTCTTTCTTGACCTTGGCTAGGCTGTGTGTCAGGGTCAGTCTGCATGGATTTCTACCTTGACGTTCTTCAAATTGAAGTGCTAAGTCCAATATTATTTTCAAAACTTCTTGTATTCTCAAATGTGGACATGGAGACAAAGCTACCCTTCTTCTAAAGGTGCCTTCACCTTTCTGTAGACACCTAATTTAAGACTAGCTTTCTGATTTTCAGCTGGATAAAGACACTGAAATGACTCCCACTACTAGTCCCTTGGCACTGACCCCTTTTTTCCCCATCTTAAAATGAAATTATTATACTGTATTCATGTACTTTGCAGGATGGATGTTTATAGTTATTATATTAAATATGTATAGTATTTAGTCAACTTAATAATGGGATTCTATAAGTACTCATAAAAGACTTCAGTGGCCTTTAGTGGCTGCATATCTTCAAGATCTGCAGATTGCTTGGGTTAGACAAAAATGCTGTATTTCTGCCCATTTATCTCTTGGTAACTCTTAATAGTATTTCTAATTGGATTCCTAATGCAAATTATGTTATCTGAGAAATAACATATCTGACACATGGAATATCCCTTGATTCAGGGAGAAGTGGCCTGGATTTAAATACATGAAGGGTAAAGCGCATTATGAGAAGAGAAATTATCTCCTGGGCATTTCTTGTCATCCACTAGAATAGTAGCTTGGATTTGTAAACATATTTCTGGTTTATTGTTGATTACTGCTTAGAATATTTGGCTACAAAGTGAATGGGGAAACTGTCTTGCATAAAGCAATCGATTACATGGTAATTTTTTCATCTACCAGTCCAGATAAGCATTTTAACCCACTGATAAGTTCAACTTAAAAACAAAAATCCTGTTGATATTCAATGATACTCCTCCAGTAATGAAGGAAGTCTGTACAGCAGCTGTAGAATCTGAAATTTATGAACTCAGCTCTGATGTATGCTGAACTGAGGCTTTACAGTGAAGAGTTTACACTGTTAGGGTATTTTTAGAGAATGACATGGGAATCTGTAGAACAGAAATAAAAGAGTTCAGCAAATAACTATGGTCTTTGGTTGGAGTTTGTCGTTTTGTTTGATTTTTTTTTTTTTTTGTGTGTGGTTTTGGTTTTTTAGTTCATTGGGGTTATTTTGGGTTTGTTTGGGGTTTTTTTGGTTTGGATTTTTTTCCCCCTCACTTCAACAAGTTTAAAAATTACTATATTTAACCTTTTCAGGCATGCATAGTACAAGAACTGGTACATGTACTTTGGTGAGTGAGTAAGGTTCTCTGGGAAGTAATCCTTGCATGATGAGGCTATACTTCTGCAGGGAGACAATACCTGTAAGTAAACCAGCTGGAAAAAAGGGTCAAGGAAAAGGCACGCAGATCTTCCTTCAGGTCTGAACTAGATCACATAATTGAAAACTAACGTAATGTATACACACATAAGGCCAAAGGAAAGGCGTAATAAGCAGTGCTAGCTTTAGCTTTCATTAAGGAGAGAATGCTTTTCTGTGCAATAGAAACATTTGCATGGTACAGATTTTTATTGTTATTTAATGCTGGTTTTAAGAGTGTGGTGGTTTTTAATTTGTGTCCAGTAATAAAGCCTGTTGAGATATTTATATCTATGTTGTTCCTTTCATTGAAATCAGCTCCTGCCTTTGGAACACCACAGGACCACTGTAAAAATGAAATATATGTTTCAATAACTGTACGGCAGTCTAAGATAGAAAGAAGTGTTGGTTTATGTGTAAATTGATTTGTAGTTTCAAAGTAGCGAAAGGGGGGTTTGCTTTTTCTTTTTTTTTTTTTATTTTATATTTTATTTTGAGCCTTTACGTTGTAGGTTAAAAAAGCTGAAAGCATATGGTAGCAATTTTTTAACCTCTCTACATGAGGTGCTTGTCAACGGAGGTCCATACATCCAAAACTAGTTAATAACAGCTGCAGGCCAAAGTTCCTTTAAGAGCTATTGCCGTATTCCAGGATTCTCAAAGACTTTGAACAAGTGAAGTTGGCCACAAGGGAAAGCAGCAGGTCTGCATTCTGCTTGTTAAGTGAACCCTGTTTGAACACAAAAAATGTGGCAGAAAGTCAGAATTTTCATGCTATAAAACTTCACCATAAAATATCAGATAGGATTGGCTAGTAGGCTGCTGCAGTTTAGCCTAAACGAACCATTTTCTTTAATCTAAAACTTGACTTTGCTGTTTTCTTCAATGAACCTATTTAAAGTTTTTTTGAGGAAAATTTGGAAGGCTAATTATACCAAGTACTTTTTTAAAAAAAGAATTCAGAGAATCTGAAAACATAGGAATACAGATCTGTTTGTGTTTATATTTTGTGTATATAAAATATGAAGTAGAAAGGGAAGAATGTGTGTGAAGAAATGAAAACGGCAATTCTCTTGACCTTGTGCTGCTTTATATTCATTTCCATTTTTTGCTGTGTTCTTTTCAAAGCCGTAGTGAATTATAATTAAGAGAATTCCCTCCAGACAGCTTTCCATGCAGTTTGTAGTTGCTTTTCAGTTTGGAAGAAGTCCAGAATTAAATGTGAAATCACTTTCTCAAAAGATATGGTCTGTATATTTTTGCCTATTGGTTGAAAACCTTCATGGTATATTAAAGCCTTTATCAGAAAAAGCTCTTTAGAGAGCAAGGCTGCTGGTTGGTTATCTGCCAGTAATAAAGTATCAATAAACAATACTCATCATTGTAGTTCAAGTAGAATATAAGGCAGAGTGCTTGACAGAGAATGTGTTTTGTGCTTTACACCAGAATTTGGTGCTGGATCAAAATCTGAGATTTGTGATACATTTCTAGGACGCTGAGTGCCCCTAGGTGGTCACAACTAAAAGTACAGCAGGAACAGTTTTCCCCTGCTCATCTTGTTCTTGCTGATGGACAGCTAACCTCTGCTGGGCACTGCGTGCTGATCTCTGCCTCTCTGGCACATTTTTGGGAGGCATTACTATTGAAGAAGCACTTCTCTTCCTTTGATAAGTCTCTACTTTACAGAAGAGCATTTGTGTGGTATTAATTTTAATCTGGAAATTGCTGACATACTGAAGTGGCAGTCTATCATTACTCCCACTTAGGGCTCCAATTTAGCCCTTGTCATTGCAGTTGTCAGTATCAATTGGGGATTAGATGGGGTTATGGCATGCAGAGCGGATGGGCAGTGGATCAGGACCACTTTTCATTCCTTTTTAACACAATCTTCTTATAATCAAGCCCATTCATACAGTTTTGTTTCTGCTTTTCAGTTTTTGATATACATCAAATATTTTGGGGATAAATTGCTTCCAGAGTTGGTTTTGGGTGCTTCGGATTCCATTTCTCTACTGTATTTGAAATATGTAAATAATGAAGTGACATGGAAGTGGTACCACTTCTAAACCACACCTTTCTAAAGGCACACAGTCAGTTGTTTTGAAAATGCTTATTTATAATGCATTGATCCTTGAAAAAGATTTGCATTGTAAGACTTATCCTTCCAACTTCTACGCAAATATGTCATTGATTTACCATTGTAAGGGAAGCGAGCTTTGTACAAATAATGGAAATAAAATTTCCAAAGACTGTAAAGCCAATTCCAAATATTAATATTTTTAAAACTAATAATGGAATGCATGTAATAACAGAGTTTATTTTAATCTTCATCAGATAAATAGTGTCTCAAATCTTTAAGTACAGTGTGTGAGAAAACAAACTTTGTATTTTATCCTGAGTTAGGTTTTCACTGGAATAGACATTTTTGCAGGGAAGGAGGGGGGAGGGGAAAAAAAGGTAAATCTTTCTCTTGCTCTCTGAGAATTCTGGTGAATTTGCTTCTATGGTAACCAATTAGCCGGAGCTTATTACTCATGTAAAACAGGAACTGTTTGCATTTTTTAAAACCTTCATTTGCAAAACAGCATGTCTAAAAGATAAAGTTAAATTTCTTTCCCAAGACCACAAGTCTTCTTTGTAGGTGGAAACAACTAAGTTTACAGTTTATAAAGCAAGGGAAAAGGTGCTCCTAGGCAGCAGCATCCATCCACACTAAAAGCAAATATTTGTTTTTGGAGGAGAGAATGGCTGTCCCCAGAGCAACC
>NW_009935844.1:19383-22960 GCF_000696875.1 Nestor notabilis | reverse complement strand
CAAGACCAGCCATCCTAGCCAAATCAGGAATGGAAGGGCAGAGCTCATCTTTTATGGAAGTCAGATAAATTTCATGCTCTTTAACATCGACTGTGACTGCAGGCTTTTCACCGAAGCCTGGCTTCTTCCCCAGTGTGAACAAAATAGGAAAAGTGATTAAAGTTCACTCGGTAGTGGACAGCAGGAGGCAACTGCTCCAGTATCTTCAGCTGAGGGAGAGGGCGAGAGGGCTCTTTAATAAGACTTGTGAGGCTTCTTTGAAGGAAAGAAATAAGACTCGTAGGGCCTATAGATGCCTACACTAACATTCATTCATTTCCTGTACTTCATATGGCTTCTTTGACATGTTGTAATATTGTCATCCCGTTCATTAAAATGTTCATTATGAAAGGGGAAAGAGAGAAAATGTAACTGTTAACTGGAGTCAAGGGTCAGCAAGTTCTGCTGTGAGCAAAGGGCTCAGAGCTGCCTTGGATAACAGCAGCAGCTCTGGGGCAGATGAGACAGACAGACAGACAAATGGAAATAGGGACCTTACAAATTGTCACGTTTAGTGTCCCATCTTGTGATGGATGGGAGTCTTGAGTGTCCTGATAGGTCTCAAAAGGCTGAAGTGGCTAGCAGATCCTTCTAGATCCTGGCTTTTGGCTTTTTCCCTCTGTCTCTTTTTTTTTTCTGCTTCTCTCTTTTTAAAGTTGTGCAATCAGTATTCACACATTCTTATAACTAATAGGATTAGAGGTGTTGCAAAGGGATTTGAACAAGATAATTAGTTTACTGCTTAGCCCACAATGTTAACAGGCAAAACCACTCTGAGAAAAGGCAGACAAAATGGGTCAGAAAATGTGTGGGAAATGAGGTAAAGCCTCTCAAACAGGACCTCAATCAGCTGTACCATTATGAAGGGGTCCTGGAGTATTCATTCATTACTGTAGACTGTTGACTTTTTTGGCTTGACCACCAGAGGTGTCAAGGAACGAGACTGAGACGAACAGTGGGAAGTGTTGCTGGACACCAAGGGGTCCATTTCAAGTGCTTAAATGCAGTTTCACATTCTTTGCCACCATGCCACATAGAGCAATGCTGGAAAATTGAAGCATGCAGCCTCAAGCACTTTTCAAAGCTGAGGCTGCAAAGCTTCTCGTAAAGCTTGGGCTGGATCACATGGTGAGAAAGAGACAGGCAACTGAAGTATTGAATCAGGAAACTTATAGAATTATAGAATAGTTAGGGTTGGGAACGACCGTAAGATCACCTACTTTATGTTTAATATTACATTTTAACCTCTATCTAGCAGAGTTATTCAAAACATCAACTTTCTAGTAGTGGGTTGAAGTATTCTATTTAAATATATCTTTTCCTGTTTTAAAATGTGCCACACAAAGCCCCTAAACCCAGATCCCACTGTCCCTCCTCAGTGATACCATATGGTGCTTGAATTACTAAGTGATGATGGTACTTGTTTCCAAAGGAGCAGCAGGAAGTACTTCAAAGTTACTGCTCTCCCCTCTACCCCCCCCCTTTTTTTTTTTTTTTTTTTTTTATTATTTTTCCCCCCGCTCCCCCCCCCTTTTTTTTTTTTTTTGCTTGTGAAACTTGTATGAACCACCAGCCTGATCAAAGCTGCCAGAAGTTGTTAGGAGACATGTCGACCTGGGCTTTTGCCTGTGTATGGTAACTTAGAGGTGCCTCCTCTTGGCAGAAGAAACAGCAGGAGCTGCTCTAATGAACTGTCCGGCAGCTCCATCTTGCAGTGTATATACAACCAGAGGTGAGAAGAGGTTAATCCATAGGGGAACTAGTTAGGAAAGCAAAGTGAAAATACCAAGGAGTCGTATGACCAAAATTCAACTTGAAATCAAAGATGGTTGCTGACATTTTCTGTTTCTTTTAATGAAACTCTCCTTTCAATCTCTTGCTTTTTGTGTCAGCTTGTAAGTTTTAAATACTTGAGCTGCAGTGCAGGAGTATGTATTACGTACAATACAGAACATCATGTTACCTTTAGCAGATTGACCTCCCATTCATTTTAAATACCTGTATCTTATTTCTGATGCAGATTAGATTCCTAATCTTAAAATTAGGCTCACTTTTATTTCAGCATAGGGATTTATTATGATAATCTTTATCTGCTCATAAATGTAAAGAAGACAAAGACATTCACTATTAGACATGTACATACCTGAAATCCTTACGCTGTAATCGCAGCTGTTGTGATTTTCATCAAGTACATTTACCCCAGAGTTTTATCCTGGGTTTATTTTTTAAAAAAATCTGTCAGTTTCCCTTTGTTATTTAAATGTTTTTTCTGCAACTCCCTGTTCAACTGGGATTTCTTCTAGCTAGGATGTCTTCTTTGCCTCAGCTGGGAATCTCTATTTTGTGTTGCTTATGATTGTATATATGGGAGACAGAATCATGAATATTGAAAATACTGTGGAAAACAGACACTGTGAGATATTTGCTGGTTCTTCAGGTCAGGCATTGCACCATGCATATGTTTAAATATGTGGAAGGTGATTTCCCACTGGAAGTGAAGTGTGTCCCTAATTAAACAACAAAACAAGAAAACCCCACAAGCATGCAGAAGACACTTCCTGTTCTATGTGAAAAGAGGTGTTAATCAGTATTATAAATAATATATATCTATAATGACATTTCAGCTAGGTTAAACGAAAACAAAAATTAAAACAAGTTCAGAGACTAAAATACATACCTAAAAGTTCATCAGAGCATTTATTTTGAAGCATAGACTTAACACGTGAGTAAAATCAATATGACTGACACACAAAATTAGAGTTTATTTTGTATGGCAATACTGTTTTGAATGTTGGCTTTGAATCTGGTAAGTGTTTTTCCCTGGGTTTTATTTAGGTTAGGATTTTAGGTTCTATTTAGATTAGGGCTATCTAATACCTCTATTCAAATCTATATTTTTATGTGATTGTTTATGTTTCGTTAAACTGCTTAATTAGTAGAGTTCATCAGAACATTTGTGGGCATATTTTCCCATCAGATACTTGTGTAATATGTGATATCAGTGAGGAAAATTTGGCTTACTTTTACTATTTATAGATGTGGATGGGAAAATGGTTAACAGAGGGCAAAGGAGATATGGAAAAAGAAACTGAAAAAAAAAGAGAATTATTCTGCAGATCCGGGGCTTAATTAGGTATTCTGTATCCCTACTGAATGCTGATCTTTCTGAATTTGATCTTTCCATTTTCACAGATTGCAGACCTTTCATTCTCACCCACGGTCTAGTTAAAATTGATACTAAGGGAAAATATTTGAATTTTTTTCATCCCTGTTTGGAGCAAACATTTATAGACCTAGCCTCGTGACTCCTTGGTTCCTTTAGTGTGTTTAGTGTATTTTTAGTTCACATATCTGAAGTATTCGGTACCACTGCAGTCCAACTTCTGACTTGCTCAGTTGTAAGTCAGGGATGAATCCTTATCTGCATTTACTGTAGCTCTTCCAGTGTCTATTTTTACTATTTCTAATTCTTCCCAGAAGACCTATCACCTACCATGCTGTCCCTGGTAACATAGTACCTATGTTATTCTGCAGGAAT
>NW_009935844.1:4692-19276 GCF_000696875.1 Nestor notabilis | reverse complement strand
CCACCCACCCTGCCCTTAAACTTTTTCAGGGATGGGGCATCCACAACTTCTCTGGGCAGCCTGTGCCAGTGTCTCACCACCCTCATAGTGAAGAACTTCTTCCTTACATATGTCTGATGTAAATTTACCTTCTTTCAACTGAAAGCCATTCCCCTTGCCCTATCACTACATGCCCTTTTAAGAAGTCCCTCTCCAGCTTTCTTGTAGGCCTCATTTAGGTACTGGAGGCTGCTCTAAAAGTTTCCCTGGAGCCTTTTCTTCTCCAGACTGAACAAGCCCAATTCTCAGCCTGTCTTCATGGGAGAGGTGCTTCAGCCATCTGAACTTCTTCATGGCCCTCCAGTGGAGTTGGTTGGGCATGTCCACATCCCTCTTGTGTTCGGAGTCCCAGAGCTGAACACAGTACTTCAAGTGGGGTCTCACAAGAGCAGAGTAGAGGGGCAGGATCACCTCCCTCAACCATGTTCCTCTTGATGCAGCATACAGTTGGCTTTCTGGCAAGCACGCACTGCCAGCTCACATTGAGCTTCTTATCAACCAACATGCCCAAGTTCTCCTCCTCAGGGTTGCTCTCAATCCTTTTTCTATCCAGCCTGTGTTTGTGCTTGGAGTTGCCCTGACCCAGGTGCAGGACCATGAATTTGTCCTTATTGATCTTAATGAAGTTCACACTTGCCTACCTCTGAAGCCCGCCAAGGTCTCTCTGGATGGCATCCTTTCCCTCCAGCATGTTAACTGCACCACACAGCTTGGTGTCATCAGCAAACTTGCTGAGGGTGCACTCAATCCCACTGTCCATGTTGCCAAGAAAGATGTTGAACAGCACTGGTCCCAATACTGACCTCTGAGGAACACCACTCATACTTTAAATTGCACATGCTTCAGCACCTTCCTGAATTGGGATGAGGTTATTTGTATGTCTGTGGTTTAATAAGAGCTATGTTGAGCTGAGTTAGTGTAATTTTGCTTCCTACATCTCTGAAGGTGCTGTACCAAAACTTACACACTTCATGTTGTCACAATCCATCTTACAAGATGTAAGCATAATAGATTTTCAATTAGTTGATACTCGTTGATACTTAAGAGCTTTGACAAGTAATGCTTTTGTTTTCAGAATTGGTGGGGATGAGGAACATTCCCTTAAATATATTTCATTCCCAACCTATCAGAATTAGGGTTGTTGATTACTTAAAAAATGCCCTAACAAAATAACATTAAAACCATACCAAAAAATTCCTAGAAATAATCATTAGGGAGTTTTAGATTTCTATCTTGAAAAAGTTTCTTCAAAGGAGGCCTAAATACTAGTAAATAGTAGGTGTCTAGAGAAACTACTTACTGTGTCCATCTCTCTTTCGAATCACCTTGCACATGTAGAATAGATAATTCAAAGTTGTGACTGACCTGAATTTACTCTGGACATCTTGGTTTTAAATTAGGGGAATCAAGTTGTGTATTTCTCATAAACTGGTTAAAATTAAAGCAGGAAATCATGCTGACATGTGAAGTGAATGGGAATGGGATACAGAATTACTCTGTGATTTAATACATTGTCCTAAATATGTTAGATGTATAACTGTAGAAATTTTAGTTCTTTACTGCCATAAAGCAGTGACTTTCTTAAGTGATGTATCTTCAATAATTCTACAATATTTTGATTCATAAAAGTTGAGTAGATTGGAAGGAGCTTAAAAAATGCATTTTAGTAGGCTTTTTGACAGATGTGATTTAAAAGCTTAGAGAAAGCAATGCACCTGTCAGTTTTAATTGCAGAAAGCTTTCCATCTATTAACTTTATTTTGCCAGAGCCTTCTAATGAAAAAGTTCCAGTATCTAATCTAATTTAATTTTCTTTGAGTTTGCCAGAAGAGCAATTAAGTTTTAAAACTTCCAACTATTAAGTTGTGCTTCAGAAAGCAGTCTTTTTATCTTATATACCATTAAGTTTCATCATATACTTGTCATACCTTGGGAACATCTTTATATCCTTGAAGAAATGTGACAGTGAAATGCAGTCTTTGCCTGTATCGTCTGTAGCACTAGGTAGGGTTTACAAACACAAATGTTTGTGTGATTGGGTTATTCTTATCCATTATTAGGTTGCATCTCTCTGGAGCTATAAGTACATCTGTGCCTGGCAAGCTTGTGTTATCACCACTGCATATGGGGACCTTGTGTCAGTCTTCCAACAAAGATATATAGCCTTGTGTAGAAGCAGGATTGGATATGCTTGTATTTCAGCCTCTAAATCAATTTCTGGGACCTTTGCTACAGATGTTGGAAGCTGAATGTCTGTAAAACAGTATACTGTAATATGAACTGCAACAGAAGAATAAGCATGAGAAAGAATTAGCCATATGGCAATAGATAGCAAGTGCAATAGAGCCCATGGAGAAGCAAATCCTCACACCTTCTCATCTCTCTGAGTAAATATTGTTTAAATTCAAACACGTCAGAGCTCTGAGCTGGTCCTGTTCTCAGAGGTGATCTGTTCTTACTCAGCTAAAAGAGTGAGTACAGATTTCATGCGCTTGCTCTTGTAAGATACATTATCCTAGGATTTTTGTGCTTGTGAAACTCTTACTGAAATCCTTAGAAGTATGAATGGATTTACACAGACTGCTTTAGCAGAAAGCCTGGCTGTGTAGTTGTTATTCCCTTTAATGACTGTTTTTCATATGAGTGCAATGTCATGTGATGTTATATTGAGGCTTATTTCTTAAATACCAATGGTTCACTTGTTTGGGCTTTTTGTTTTTTTTTGTCATTTACCCATTAAACAAAATGCAGTCATTTCATGTCTTTAAATGTTTTGTGGTACATTTCAGAATTCGTCTTCAAGCAATAGGGAAATTTATGCATTGCTTGTTGGGCTTTTTTTTTTAAATAAATTTAATAGCTCTTTCTTCCCATTACCATAACTGTTCTCAGTCTTTGTATGGTTACCTAGACCTCTCTGTTCTCTATTTACTTATCACAAGTGTATAATAGCTTGTGAACGGAGACATCAGTGTCACCCTTATTCACCCTAGGTATGCTGTGCTCAAATTTGATTGAAATTACTTAACTGATATCCATCCCATCCAGTTGTCTTTGTGCCCCCAAATTGCAAAACAAACCACCACCCCCAAATGAAAAAAATGCCTCATACAACAAAAAGACCCACCACCACCGCACACAATCACTTCTTATCTAATTACTAGGGCTTCTCAGTAGGATTTTCTGGATATTTACTTGTACAAAAGCTCTGTCAGCTACTCAGAAGAGCCTAGAAAATGGTTGAAGGGAAAGAATTTTGCATGGAAGCCATTTGGAGAAAAGACTTGAAAACCTACAGATAGAGGAAACATTCTGAAGGAAGGAGTGGAGATGAGTTTTTAAAGTGCAGTTAAGAGCAGCCACTTTTTAATGGTGTCAGTGGAAAAGTCCAGTCCTGGAACAGAAAATCTGAGCTTTGTGACTTGGACCTGAAAAATATGTCTGAATAAAAATTCTTACTAGTACAAGCAGCTGAACTTTTTTGTAACTTTGAGAGGAAAAAAGGGATAGATGTGGCAGAAGTAGAAATACAATGTAAGCTTTTCTTTAAATAATATTAAATTCAGCTTTGCAGGAATTATTTTATAGATGAATTTTCCTAGAACATTTAAATGTAATTTACGTACTGCTATTGTGGTAATAGCATCCAGCCAAAGTTGTAATGTGCAATGGAGTTTTGTGCAGTCTTACATTTGGAGCACTCTGATCCAGTTCTTTATAGAATCATAGAATAGTTAGAGTTGGAAAGGACCTTAAGATCATCTAGTTCCAACCCCCCTGCCATGGGCAGGGATGACTCACACTAAATTATGTTGCCCAAGGCTCTGTGGAACCTGGCCTTGAACACCACCAGGGTTGGAGGATTCACAACTTCCTTGGGCAACCTGTTCCAGTGCCTCACCACCCTCACTAATCTAATCTAATCTAATCTAAACTTCCCCTGTGTAAGTTTAAAGCCATTATCCCTTGTCCTACCACTAGAGTCCCTAACGAAGAGTCCCTCCCCAGCATCCCTATAGGCCCACTTCAGATATCAGAAGGCTGCTATGAGGTCTCCACGCAGCCTTCTCTTCTCCAGGCTGAACAGCCCCAACTTTCTCAGCCTGTCTTGATACGGGAGGTGCTCCAGCCCCCTGATCATCCTCGTGGCCCTCCTCTGGACTTGCTCCAGCAGCTCCTGGGTTGTTCTTTTTATTTTGCTATTGGTGAAGAAATTGATTGTGATCAGTTCATTTTGGAATTATCAGTTTCCTTTTTGTTGCTTATGTGCATTTTTATAATTTTGTAAGTGTTTCCAGTTCTAAATGTGTTCAGATAGGGTACACTGTTCTTGTTTTACAGACCAATCATACTGCCTCTGCTATGTTCTCAGCTCCATTAGAACAGGAAACCATTTACTGAAATTCTGATTCTTTGCGTGGCATTGAGAAGAGAGAGGTTGTGGTGAAAAGAGTTTAGGGGAAGCGGCTGGAACAGGCGCATACAGGGAAGGCAGGCTGAAGAATAAAGGGAAGCGTGGAGCCCTTGAACAGAATCTTGAGACCTGGGATTTCTGTGATGCTCAGCTAGACTATTAAAGTCATTTAATCATCGTCAGTGGGAAGTTTTACTTCTAGAATACTTGAATATTCATATCAGTGTTGCCCTGAAGTTTCCCAACAATTTTTTTTCCTTCTTCTTGATTTTCATTACCCAGCACATAAACAACACACAAAAAATAGAACTGACAAAAACTCCAGTCTGAAAAACTATCCAGTTATTTAAATAATTCAGCTTGTTCTTACTGTTTTGTACTTCATTATCAGTGGAGTATGATATGAATACACATGTTTTTGTCATTCTTTCTGTGATTAGTTTGCTCATGCAACAGGTTAAAGTCCTAGTTCTTTGGGCCAGAAAGCCAATGCTATGAGGCACTCTACAAACAGAGAGTAAAAAACACCCAACCAACGAGCACCCCATAAAAGAAAACAAAGTGTTTCTGTGAAAAATATTACTGCGCAAGAAATGACAGATGGGTATAAGCAGATGGGTGAAACCCAGGAAATGATATAATACTGGTGATCTTGATAAGCAGTAATTATGATGGTAGCTTAGCTGTTGTCAATTTTTTTAATCATCCATGGTAATCCTTTTATAATTTGCTTTGGTTTCTTTTGCCATTCTTAGCGTACTTTTTGGCACTGAGAGGCAAGAACCTCAAAGCCTGAATCATCAGTGCTTTACACACATTATGTGACTGCACACATATTGTATAAAGCTAAGACTGTACAATAAATCTGTCTTGTTAAGCAATCAGCCTGTCTCAAGAGACGATCCCCAAATTGTATCATTTGACTCGAGTGAAGGAAGAGTGAGCACAGTGCCATTCAGCTTTAATGATCTGCAAGATCATTTCTAGTTTACTCTTCAAATTTTGTCTGTCCCTTGACAAACTGTTCAAGCTTAGTTTTACTGTTAGGAAACACTTGGAGTACTTGGCTTATTACTAGACTAACAGTTTGGAGCTATAGTTGATGAAAAATGTCTGCGACCAGGGATGTAATTATTACTTGCCTGTATTGGAACAGCGGGTATGCATAATGGGGCTGGATCAGGAACTCGCTCTACTCTGTTTTGAACAAAGAGAGAAATTGCTGCTGTTTGCTGAGTGATATTTCAGAAGAGAATATACAGGTTTATAGACTGTACAGTGAAACGAGACAACATACTAGACAACCTTTCAGTCAGTTCCTAAAAGTGCTTATGGTTTCAATGCCAAAGCAGGTGAAACAATATTAAATATTGAAGATATGTTTTTTTTTGCTGAAAAAGTTTTGTTGGAGAGAAAAGTATTGATAGATTTTTCAGATACTGTTGAAGAGGTCTTTTGGAAAGTTAACCATGCCATCTCATCTATTCTTAATGTGAGCAGACTCCCCAGCCAAGCCAAATGGACGTTTCAGCCATGCATATGTTGAGTCTATAACGTACCAGAAGAAGTGAAAGTTACCTGACAACATCTTATTTTGTCCTTTTTAAGTCCTTAACTTGTAGTGCATTTTCAAGTCTATCAAGTAGAATAATTGATTAAAAATTAATCACCACATAGCCTATCCAGAGACTGATGGAATTAAAACAGCAGAATCTTTCCTTACAAAGAAATGGTCTTGTGTGGCCTTGTATGAAATAACACATAAAGGTTAAAGCTATTATCTGTTTTGCCTTCAATATCAACCTGGTTAAATAAAAAGGAAGGGAAAATGCATGAACAAAACCCATATGTGCTTTACAAGCTATTGGCTGGATTCAGTTATGATTTTTGAAACATGAAATGCAAGATATACATATGGCCAAAAGTCATCTCCCACTCTGCAAACTCCAAGCAGGGTTGTAGGTCAGTGATACCCATACATTTCACAGCTGTGCTGCTATCTTCAGGCATTATTAGGGGAACAGTACTGCAATTAGAAATGCATGACAAGCAGCAGTCAATAAATGTCACTCAATACCTTCCTTCAGCTTGACCAGTTTGAGATGTGTTGAGGATAAAGACTTGGCAATTTTTTCTTTGTGGAGGGAGTGGGGTGATCTTAAGAACTTCAAGTTTTTCTTTCAAGGATCTTTTTCTAACAAAAGGATTCCATTGAAGCCAAATTTGAAGTAGTGTTGCAATTTTCTCTCTTTGAAATTGTGGGTGGTCCTTTCCTCTTTAGGAGCTACAACGTGTAATTATTTCCTTTTTTTTGGTAGTCCCAAACAAAAGAGAATTACATATTAATTTACTGGAACAGACTAATAAAGGCTGCTTTCCTTTTAAAAAATTATTTCTAAGACTCCAGTAAAATACATGTGTGGTCCTAATACTCCTATTTTATTTCACAATTAGCATTTGCCACACTATGACACTCTAGCACAATAAAGAATAAATGGTGAGTAGTCTTAAGCAATTATTTTCAAATGTTACCAGAGTATACAAATAGATTTAAGTGCACTTTTGGAGACATTGTAGAGTACAATTGATTTTGCAATCCATAGATTAACATTTATGCCAAGACTGGGACTGGAGTGTTTGACTTATTCCAAACCCAAAATGTAATCATTTTAAAAAGTGAGAAGGCCTAGTGCTTACACTGTACGCTATTTTCATTCTGCAGAAATTACTAATTACTAATACCCAAAATTATAAACAAGTCGACATCCTATTATACTGGGTATAAGGAGTCAGGCTGTTTCTCTAACAAAAAGAGTTTAACATTAATTGTCACCATTTAAATTTTTGATGTCACATATGAAATGTTAAGGTCAAAGGTACTCTGAAGATTACCAGGCTACCAATACTTCTGTTATGTAGTGTGTTAGTTTTTCCCTTTTGCTGTATATGTTCTATACTGTATGTAGGAATGATCTCCACCTCTGCTTTAATAAATGAATAGATAAAATGGATAAAAATATCTGCTGCTGAAATAATACAAATAATAATATACCAAACGGTATAATAAGTAAATTTTAATTCAATTTCAGATTTGTAAATGGATAACATTTTAAAAACCTGAAGCATTAAGAATGAAAAAAACTTCAATGATGTCATTAAAAGTAGCATAATTAAAAAGTGAGGGATGAAAGTGAGCAGGGAAATTCAGTCTGAATATTTTTAGAGAAGAAGAAGATTCATTCCCTACCGTTGGAGCTGCTGTGGCTCCACAATTTTGTCTGTATTGTAGTGATTGCCCTATGTTGTGAAAGATTAAATATTCACTTGGGCCACGTAGCACACCATGGCATAGGAAGTGATCCCACTTTAACATGAGATTAGAGTATGTGTCTACTATGTACAGCATCTAAATCTCTCAGGAGTCAACAGAGCAAGTGAAAATTAGTGATACAGGGAGAACCTGCAGTTCTGTGATCTAAATTTCTGTTATCTGCTCTGTGCTCCTCAGCGTGGTACTGATACATGCTACCTTGGTTTCTCCATCTGTAAATGGAGTTTAATAGCACCTTTTTTAGACATGAAATTTCATAACTTTTATAGGTAGCTGGTAGAATGAGGATATAACCAGCAATATTGATTTACAGAACTAATGCTAGAATTTATAACTCGTATTTTTGATCTTCACAAGGAGATAAATATGTGCTTAGAGGCATTGGCTACTGCTGATAGTATTCAACTCCTTTTGTATCTTCATTATCAAGAGGAATAGATACATTGGATGCTTTACTGAAGAACAGAAGGAAAAAAACCTACCACAACAAAAACTAATCCTGAAATTAGTAAGAAGCTAAATTGTTTATTTAATAGTCAGAGAATAGTGGTACAGCAGAGGTTTTCCATTTGGGTTGTTGGGGTTGGTTTTGTTTTTTGTTTTGGTGGTGTTTTTTTCGGGGGGAGAGGGTGTTTTTCAGAACGAGTTTAAACTCAATTGCTAATTATTTTTTTTAAAAAAAAACAATTCCTTATTCTGTCATAGTTGATACATAGACCTGCCAAGATGCTGTGCATTGCTAAAAGGACCCGAGAAGTCATTTGAGTTTAAGATTATCTTCATAAATAAGTAATGCGGTACTGTAACTTGTTATATGGTTACTCTGTAAAGCCAAACGTATGTCAGTATTGTAACAATTAATTGGATAAGCCTCATTTGAATGATGGGAAAAGCACTTACTCATTTGTATATATTAATGTATTTGCTGAACATGGGATAAAAGCCTATTGTGTTATATAGATTAAAACATTCATGTTTGCTTAGTAAGCTCATGCTACAATATGATATATTTCTACCATGATGGAATTCCAAATGCTTCAATAGTTTCAGAGGAACTATCTCTCCAGGATACTCTCCGTGCATTTATACCATAATGTAATAGTTCAGTAGCATCTGTATTCTTGAAGAATTTGTACTTTGGTTTGATTATTGTTATATGCTTCTGAAAACAATTTTCATGCTTACATACCTTATCCTAATACAATGAAACTAGTGGTTGCCAAACTGTGCCTCTGTAACATTCAGAAAAGGTCTTAGATTAAGTTTGTCATCATACTGGAACTTACCAATTTAAGAGAATGGTTGGGTGATGATAAATGAAGGTTCACGAGCAGTAAAAGAAATCACATCAAAAGTTTTCCATGGTAACGCAAACCACCTAATACAGAGTAGAAATACATATTTATTATTCCAATTCAGAAAGTGAAAAAACATAATTTTAGGAGTAAAATCCAAACTGGAGATCCAGCAAACCACAAAGAAACTACTTTGCCATTTCATTCTGTCTTCTTTGCATCGGAAAGCCCACTGCTACAACAGCTTTTGCAAATAGGGGCAGCTGCCAGCATTAATGATATCATGAAATAATTTCTTTCCATCCTTCTCTTAAGACATATCAAGACACAGTTGAAACCTGGGGCTTTGGCTCACTTCTCTTACACTGTCAAGTTGTAGCATGTTTTCACCTTCCGGGAGCTCAGGTTCTAGGGCTGGTGTCTTCAGCACCTCCCAGTTGGGCGGAGTACTTAATTTTCTGTGACATAATCCTATTATTCCATCCTATTCTGTAACATCAAAGCCAGGGGAATAAATAATAGCTCTTGCAAACCTGGGTCTTGTTCTGGAATAGGCTTGAGGTTTTAGATGGCATGCCTCAGTAAGGTGACTGTGGCTGGAGTAGTGTCTCTTGCCATGCAAGACCTCATAGACATCTTAATGAAGCCTAGAATCCAGTGAGTAGCCTGTGCTGGAACATATTTCACAGACTCTCTCACAGCTCCCTGATGAATAAGTAGTATCTGAATCATTGTATGATTCTGTGATTCTCCCTGCCATCTAAGTATCTGTACTTTTTAAGGTGTGCAGACATGTTGTAGGAACCCTGAAAGTACTGAAGAAAAAGCAAATCATAGTGATAACATCTGAAAAGGAGAGGACTGTTTAATACTCAAAAATGAATTGTTTATTTAGTTTCATCATTTTGTGATAAATATCTAATTGATACATATGTTCATAAAAAGAAGTTATTACTTGTTCCACCAAAATGACTTGATTAGACTAGATAATCATTGTAGGTCCTTTCCTACTATCCTATCCTATTCTAAAATATGTATATGAGTTTTTCAGCACCTTTGCACTGCAAGTGAAAATTCTCATGTCCAAGTGAATGTATTTGTTTTTTCAGTCATTTGAAGAAATCCTCTTTTTGTTTGTTTCTTTGAATGCCCTGTAGTCTCATTATCTATGATACTTTGCCACCTTGTACGGGCATCAGAGATTTCATGTAGAATATAGTTAGCTAGTATTAAAACTGTTGTTTTGCAGTAAGAGATGTACTAAGAAAGGCTTACTTTATTCATGTCAGATATATTTAAATAATTATTAAGGATGCTGATCAAGGAGTAGCCACCTTCTAAGCTGTTTTTATGAACTGGTGTAAATAAACTGATAAGTATTCAATACGTAGGTTGACTCAATATTTCTGCCTTTTCCTTTAAAAATCAGGACACATTACTCATTCCCAGTACTTGGTATTTTACAAAGTAGAGAATGGCACTATAGATTTATGATACCACTGGGAGAGGTTAAACCATAGAGGAAAATAAAATTACAAGTAATTAAATTTACAAGCAGGTTTGCCATCTTCAAAAGATGTATTATTTCAGAATGAACAATGGTTTTAGCCACACAAAACTGTGATACAGCCTTAACAGTTTATGATACAGGTATTATACGTGGTGTTTCAATGTATATAATTAAAAATTTAGCACTCCTTTTAGGGTAAATGGGATATTCAACTGGGAACCATATATGGTGAGTAATAAAATAGCTGCAATGCAGTACTGTCTGCATTTTTTAAGACTGAAACACTCTATCAGGCTTATTAATATCAGGTTATCTGAGGGCTTTATCCTCAGATAAAAAAGCAACAGCATAACTAAGTTTTTGAGGTTCTCTGTGAGAGTAGGTTGTTCTATTCTATTGGTATGAATTTCAGATTCTAGGTTGGAGATTTTTTTCCTGATATACTTCTATCTGCTAACCAGTAAATATGATAATATTTACCATTTCCATTCTGTTCTTAGGAAGGATTCAGCAGTAGCAAGGCTTTCGCAAGGTCTTTCTCTCATTTCCACAAAGCATAATGCATTATAATTACTAATGTATTTCAGAATTTAAAAAAAAAAAAAAAGTAACTGAATATACATAAAATGAACCTGATTTAGGGTCGTGGAGGGTGAGGTGAAAGGTTAGATTTATTTGAAGGGGGTGTTGCTTTTTTCCCCTGTTTCATTGGTTTGTGAAATACAGAAATTACATTATTTCAGGCATAATTTCAAATTAGACAAGTTCTATTGTCTACTGTCATTGGTATGATATCCTTAATCTTTGGAAATCGGTTTAAAATCTGAGGCATATGTGATTATCAGGATATGTTCCATGTAAATTGCCTTGATGCAGTTTGTTTAAAAAGAAATTCTATTTTATGTTAGCACAGTGATTCCAGGATTACTTGATCACAGATCTTAGAGAGGCTATACTATTTCTCTGGTTTTATTGCTGAGTTTGAATACTTGATAGACTCTGTTAATTTAAAGAAAACCTCATAAAGGTATTTAGGTGTAACATAGTCTCTGGGTTATAAGCACACACCTCATCTTCTGTGGACGGAAAAACTAGTATGCAAGTTTTTAAAAGAATCACTATAGTAGGGCAAAAAATCAGAAGTCTTTGTGCATTCTTCTCTGTGTATCTTCACTTAAAGTGGTATTCAGCTTTCTTCGGCATATGGATTTGGTTTTCTTCTTTTGCTTTTGAGAAAATAGAGTTGCAGCCAGAGTATTACAACTCAGAAGATTGCTTGACATACATATGGCTTAAATAAATCTGAAACAAACTACTATAAACAGGATGGTGCAATCACATCTAGAGCAGCACAGGTCCACATCCGTTTCTTCTCTGAAACAACCCCTTTTCAGCTGCTGCCAGCCTACCTTGCCCAGATGGCTTTTTGTGTGCAAATCCAATGTTTAACCCAAATATTACTGTGCCACCTTTTGCCATGATGAAACGAGCCCGAGAACTCTCTTTGAGGATATCTCACACTAAAAGTCGGTGAAGTTACATGTGGCAGTTCAGGTCCAGAGCACTGGTTTGGTAATGCAGGAGTGGGGAGATGCACTGGCGACCGGGTGGTTGAAGGTGCTCTGCTGGCCAGTGAACAAAATGAATGAAGCCCAAAAAGTTGCAGTAAGGAATTTTTTTGAAGGGTCAATGTCTAAGGTACTCCAGATTGAAGAATTTGGAGTATATCTTTCTAGGAATGATATGAAAGAGTCAAGAACAATTTAGTTGAAAGAGGCCTATAGGACAACTAGAATCTTCATAAAGATTAATTCATCAAAACATTTTACTAGACAAAAAAATCAAAACACAAAAACCAACCAACCAAAAAAAACCACCAACCAACCAACTAAAAAACCTGTAGGATAGCCTTGCTTTTATCACTCTAACTGCATACAAAACATTTTTTCATCAGTTCTGCTGTTCCAGAGGTGTGCTGATTTTGACGTAGCATCTTGGCCTGTAATAATAATAGAGAATAATTTGTTCCAATGAAAGTATCTTGGTCAGATTGCTGACTTCATATGTGAAGCAGGTTCACGACTTTTAAAAATACAGATTTCTTCTTGTAAGAGTAGGATATTCTGGGTTTTAGGGTTTAAATTTTATTGAAATACTTACAAAGCCTCCTTCATTTTAGTTGTACCAAGTGCCATCGTAAGGTGTTCAAATATTATCTCTTTTTGAAATGGAAGGTGAAGTTCACATGGTTACCAGTGCAGGAAAACAACCATCAGGCTGTAAAGGAGGTTTCTTAACTGCAGAATGTAAGCTCCAAAGTCAAATCAATGTAGCATAATGGCCTGCAAAATTGTCTGGGTTTGTCTACAAAGTAGATTTTTGCCCCATTTCCCAAGAAGGTCACAGTGCACCCGGTGCTGCTTGTGACCTTCTTTTTTGTGAGCAGTCTAAGAATTGCAGTGGAATAAGTTAAAACATCATAAATAAAGACCACACAGCAACTTCTCACTGAGTCCTAGATCTGCAGTATGAAATGTAGGTGTGATTTGTGCAAGAAGAATGTGAATGTTTATTTAAGTACCTCAGGTTTTTATAAGGAAACCTTTTTATACTGAGCAGATGAAAACTTGAAGCAATCAATAAATAATTACTAAAACCTTTTTCCTGCTATTATAAGTAGGCATAAATTGTGTGTTGAAATATTTTTGAGAAGTAGGATTTTGCAGTGAAGAAATGAATTAATAACTTACATTTTTGTTTCATAAACAGATCCAAGTAAGTTTTGCAAACCAGCAGATGCAAAAATTTCTCTCAGAAAACTACATTGCTAACCTAACCTAGGCTCTATGTGTTTAGAGGGTCCGCATTTAGAGGGATGCGTTAGACATTGTACAGCAGGGTTGGGAACTTTTGCAGTCAAGTAGTTTACATTTCAAATGTACTAAAGTTAGCAGTGAACAGTGCTTCAGACTTAATGAGTCTGTGCTACGTGGAAGTGGTGCTTACTGTGTGGACCCAGTTTTAAACATAGCATGCAGTTAGTCACTTTACAGTCTTTTACGCATGCATACACGCAGACA
Organism: Nestor notabilis; assembly: GCF_000696875.1. Lineage (NCBI taxonomy): Eukaryota > Metazoa > Chordata > Aves > Psittaciformes > Psittacidae > Nestor > Nestor notabilis. The sequence continues at coordinate 5,607 of NW_009935844.1, read as the reverse complement.
TACATCTGCACACAAACAACCTCAGTGTATTTATTATTGAGGAACCTGCTCAATACCTGTGATTTGTAAGTCCTTGCATTTGTGCTAAGGTTTGCATTTAGTCAAGGAAAGAAAGATTTTGACCACTGATATTTTTAATTAGATTATTAAAAAGAATTTACAGTGTTTCAATCTTATTCATCTTGCACTTTTTTAATTATGTAAAATGGTGAAAGATGATATTCTATTAACTGTCATTAAAAACGTAATGCACCATTAACCATTATCTCCTGCAGTATATATTTATTAGTTTGGATAGTTATATACGTATATCTGTATTATAAACTATTCATTGATCATAATACAAACCACTACTGCTAACCTAACTGCTTTATGTTTGATTTTTTATAGGTAAAATATATTAATCAATTAAACAGAAGTGTAAATATAGATATTTGCTGGTTTTACTTACAATGGAATTTCTTTTAAAGGAAGTAGGCTGTTAAATCATGTTACCGTAACAAATGCTGAAGGCTGCTTTTTCATTCTTTGCCATTGAATTTATTGTCAGAGCTGCGCAGTCATATCCCATTTCAGGATTACTTAGGTGGCTTGAAAATTAAATTATAGTTCACAGATTCTCTCTTTTCATACATGGTTAATAATGGTAAAATTTGGTGTACTTTTAAATATACTTCGCAAGATATTGCAGTACAGTTAGATGCATGAACTATGAAAGATTTAGTAAATAGAACGTGATTTTCCGTAAATTACAATCATGTAGGATTATTTTCAAAAGAATTATATTGATATAAAGTCTATTAAAGTCAGGCAGCCTGGGGTTTTAGAAAGTCCTCAAGTTATTTTTTGTTTAAGTTCATAAATCTGAAAGATTTTCAGGAGTGATTACTAATAACTGGAACTGTGAGCTCATGC
>NW_009935844.1:0-4661 GCF_000696875.1 Nestor notabilis | reverse complement strand
AGGGAAAGAATATGTCAAAAGCATGACTGTTGATGTCTAATCAACTAAACAATTCTTGCTTATTCACTTCATCTGAGCCAGGTCTCTTATTTCTATGCACCATTTTGCAATGTTTCTCCTAAAAGCTGTCTCTGAAAAGGTCATCTAAAGATGTCTCTACAAAGCAAGGCATTGCAAAACTTTACTTCTGTTAGTAGGCTGGATTGTGTCTGATGTGCTTTTGGAGTGAAGCTCCTGATTTGGTTTTAGAAAAATGGAAGCCAGTTAGCCATGACAAAACTGCTCAGCAAACAGGCTGAAAATCCTAGTATAGAGATAGTCTGTAGGCATCTGATTTGTTTCTAAATTTTATTCAGATGCTCAAGCAAGCCTCTTCATATACTATGTCTTGTGTCCCCCTTATTGTACGTACATAGATGCATCTCTGAAGGTTTCCGAAAGAAGGTCTGATTTTATAACTTTAAGACACCAAGGTACATAGGCTCTTTCGAAGGCCTTCAGACATATGGGAACCATATCTCCTGATTGCTTATACTGATAGCAAAAAATGCGACTGAACAAGAAGTTTAATAACATTTCTCTTTTGGAAAAGATACTGATTTCAGATAGTGTGGTACAGCTGTTCATGCAGGGATTTTGGAGAGGAGCATTAGATACTTGCTGCAGGATGGTTTTTAATACTTCCTTTTAAAATACATGGTGCTTCGCACTCTGAAACAAAATTCAGAAATACACTGGTCCTAGACATTACACAGCTTGATAGCTTTCTCTCAACAACTTCCTACTTGTTCTTTTTGCTGCTTTTCAGTCTTCCTTCCACAAAGCTGAATGTACAATCAAACATTTGATGTCATGGGTTTCGAATGGGTTGAAAAGTGAAATCAGTAAGAATTTAAATCAGTTTGACCTTCATCGTTAAATTATGTAATGCTTCTGCTTTTAGTTCGGCATATATATTTGTTGTTTTGTAAAATAATTTGACTATTATTGCTGCTGCTTTTTCATCAATTGCAAATCAGCTGAGGTAATAAAATAAGCTTCATTGGAAACATTGACTAAACTGTAATTACTGATACTATTTTCTTAGATGTTCTTTTTGTTTTACACAGAAAGTAATCTATATGGCAGATTTTCAGTTTACTTTAATACTTTTTTTCCTTAGTGATCTCAGTGAAAATCAGATTCAAGCGATACCAAGGAAGGCATTCCGAGGAGCAGTAGACATAAAAAATCTGTAAGTATTTTCCTCCTTCTTGTATATATTCTGATGATAATGCTTTGTCAATACAGTCTCCTTTTATTGTATCAGATACTTTTTTCATTAGCGCTTTTATAGTTGCTTGAGGAATCCCTGCATAAAACCAACCCTTACCATTTTTTGGCAAAATATTTTAATGCATCTTAAGCATCCTAAAATTTCCTTACATGAAACCTAAAACATTGAATTGGAGTTGAATACAACAAGGCATTATAACTATTTGTTTATGGTAACCTGAGTTTAATATATGAAAGTCAGGCTATTTTAAACATTTCATTGTTTCATGTGGAAAAAATAATTTTGCCTTGGTTCTAAGTTTCCTTTTTGTTTGCTTGTATAAGGAAGAAAAATCATGTTATTATCTAGTTTTGGTAGCATATATTTTTGTACTTAAGTGGCTATTTTTCTTACAGTTTTCTTCTGCGGTAAAATAAGTCTTTCCTAAAAGACAGATACTCACTTTCCTGGAGATAGTAACCCTGAAGTTCATGGGCAGGTTTGAATTCACCACAAATCAGTTAGGAGGACTTTTTTCAGAGATTTAGCAGAATGCCCAAGAGACTGGGCCATTTGATACGATATTTAGAAATCTGTAGGGTTTGTTTAAGTGTATCTGTGATAGGGTTCTTCCTCAAAGTGAAATCCTACCATAGCTCAGTGGAAAAATTATTATGCTCAAAAACATGCAAGTGCTTCTCAAAGTAGCTTTGTTGCTTTGTTTAATTGATGTTTTATAAGTTTCTATTTAGAACTGGTTTCGTCATTATTCCTGGCCTAAAAGAGGTTTGGCTACAAGGAGAATCCTGCAATTTTTAACATGATCTTCTGCATTTAAAAATTGATACAGCAACAGAAAGGAACTTTGTACTAAAAATAACAGCATCATTGAGAATATTCTAGTGGTAGGGCAGTGGTTTAGAATGTAATAAGTATACTAACATATTTTGGGATAGCTCCAGTCAAAAACCGAATTAGGATGCTAATCTTCAGCTAACGTAATATTTACCTCTTGGAGTGTATTTGCAAGGTAAGGATCCTGAATTATGTCTGAAACTTGCATTAAACAGTAGATCCACCCTTTAAAGCCTTTCTCTTTGGCGATATAATTTAAAAAAAATCATAAAGGCCATAGCATTGCTACTAAGTTCAAATCGTATCTGTAGCATGTAGTTTATTGTGATAGCAGAAGTACTACGTATCCTTCTTGGTTGTCCCAGGGATAAAAAAAGGGGGAAAAAACCAGAAATTTCCTGATCTGAAATCATTACAATCCCATTAGAATCGAGAGTACTAAGAAATATATGCCTCTGTCCTGTAAATGCTACCTATGTTTTTATAAGGCAGAGCATCATATATTATTGTGAGATATAGATCTCAGTGTCATACTGATGAGTGAGTTCGTGGGGTGAGTTGGGTGGATTCTAGTACAGCATTTATGTAAATAGATCAGGATGTTGTGCCTTTCCAGAAGCTTAGGCAAGAAGGAGATCTGAACCCTAGCCTTCCATCTGGCCTTAGACATTACTTAGAGGATGATGGCAAGAATTTTGCTATTTTTATTTCATTGTTCAAGAAAGTTAAGGAGGCAGTTGATAAGTGATAGGTATAGAAAGCATCACTTTGCAGAGAAAACTATGAAGTGAACTACCTGAAAAGAGGTTATAGCAAGTATCACTCTCTTTCCCAAGTAACAAACGGTAGGATGACAGGAAACAGCTTCAGGTTGCACCAGGGTAGGTATAGATTGGATTTCAGGAAAAATTTCTTTACTAAAGGGTCAAGCGCTGGAAGAGGCTGCCCAGCGAAGTGGTTGAGTCACCATCCCTGGAAGTATTTGAAAGGTGTGTAGATGTGGCAGGCACTTCAGGACATGGTTTAGTGGTGGACTTGGCAGTGCTAGGTTCATGATTGTACTCAGTGATTTTAAAGGTCTCTTCCGACCTAAATGATTCAGTGAAGGAATTTAGCATCTATTGGGTGAAAAAGCTAAGATCCAGGAACCAGATATTTGTATATACTTACAGACAACTGTCATAAACAGAGCTTTAAGCTGAAAGAGGTGTGATCTAGATATTAGGAAAAAAATTCTTCACTAGTCAGTGATGAGGCACTGGAACAGGTTTTCCAGAGCAGCTGTGGATGCCCAACTGTGGCAGTGTTCAAGGCCAGGTTGGATGGGACTTTGAGTGACCTGGTCTAGTGGAGGGTATTCCTGCCCATGGCAGGGGGTTGGAACTAGGTGATCTTCAAGGTCCCTTCCAAACCTAACCATTCTATGATTCTATGATCTAATTTTGGCATTTCTTCTGTAATTGCCCACTATTGAGCATAATGTTAAAGATGTCAACAAAACTTATGGAAGAGATGGGTGAATGTACAAAGAGTAAAGAAACCTGTATTAGAACATGTTGTAAAGGCAAGATTTGCTTTCTGTGACAACATTAATTGCGTCAGTTTCAGTGTAAATTACAGAGACTTCTTTTTTTAAATGCAATGACTGTTAACTATCCCATACAGTAGCTCTAATAAGCTATTTCAAAGGCAGTTAAATCTCACAGACTTTCACCTTTTTACACATTTTATGTTATTGAATGAAGACTCACCATTCCTCTGACTCCCTCTAAATACTTCTTCATTTGAATCAGGAGTTGGAATATTTTAGAAAACATCTTACTGTATGTTCTAGTCTTTTCAGAGCAATGGGAATTAGATGGTAACTCACATTATGTGAAGGAAATTGCTTCCTTTAAGATTGGTGATACCACTATTAACTTTGATTTCCTGCTAGTATGTTAGTTCTAGTGTCCTCTTGATGTTTCTCAGAAGAATTTGTCTAGTTTTCATAAGATGTGGCCAAGATATTTTTTTTCTGGACATCTTAATAATGTCCACAGTATACATTATGTAGAAGATAAAAGCAGAATGGGCAAGGCATTGTGAGAATTGACCACGTGGGCAACCTGCCACACCCTTATAGTAAAAAGAATTTAAAAAACCTGAAAAACCATCCAGCCTCACAAACCTACTTCATATCTAACTGGAATTTCACATTTTCCTGTTAGTTTCTTGCTTTTCATCTTGTAACTGAGAAGAGTCTGGCTCAGTACATACACTCCCTTTAGGCAGCTGTAGGCAGAAAAAGTGACAAAAATAAGGGAAGCTTATTTTTTACAGGTTCCCCAGACTGGAAGACCTGTATCTGATATTTTGGCAATCCAAATCTAAGAAAAAAACTTACTGGTTCTGTCTCAGAGTCTTCATTTTCCTCTTCAAGGACAATGACTTGAAGAATAACCCACTTTTAGTGTAGCTGCTGATATGGAACTTGACAGAAATGAGGGTGCAAACTCTGGAAAAATAATGCGGAAATGTCAACCTCATGAAGTTTAGCCAAGACAAGTGC
>NW_009935843.1:38037-71038 GCF_000696875.1 Nestor notabilis | reverse complement strand
CCCCGCCGCTGCGGCCGGGTGTTGCGAGGCGGCGCAGAGCCGCAGAAAGACTGCTGTCTCCTTGGCGCCGGGCCTTGGGCCCGCAACCTCCGTACCGTACCCCCCTGGGCAGCGGTCCCGGTGTCCGCAGAAAGCGAGCCGAAACCGAGAGGCTCTGCCCCGCCTGGTGCCTCCGGCCGAGGGGGTGTTACCAGTGGGACGGCGGCATGGCAGAGCCTTGCCGGGGCAGGAGGAACGCCAGTTAGGAAAAGGCTTTCCTTCCCCGCATGACTTCGGTTAAAACAGCAAAGAGCGTGTACACTCAGAGTTTGTCTTGAGTTGAGATGTCTAAACCGTAAGACATGCAGTATAAGTCGTGCTGCAGATCATTTTCCAGGGACCGTTTTCCAAATGTTTGTGGGTTTGGTTGGTTGCTTGGTTCCTGTAAAAGTTGTGCATAGATTTGGCAATTGAAACTTTAGTAATTGGAAGTCTGGATGCTAATCTGTAATTTTCAATTGTTTTTACAGATAAGTGATGTTACACATTTCCTCCAGGACCAATTCTTCTGGTAGAATTTCATCGGATCCCTCATGCTGAGTTGGCATTTCAAAGCTATTCATGAGACATTAGCAAAAATGCATAATAAAATAAGTTATTTGTTAGGCACTGTTAGGTGCATGCATAGGTGCAGTTCTGTGCTTGCTCCCAAATCTTCAGCCACAACCAGAGAACACGTGTTATGGATTTGCAGGTACAGGGAGCCCCTGGAAAATGTGAACTTCAGGCGATTACTTTTAAATACTTTTCCTCCTTTGCATGGCCCACCTCTTCGATTTCTATCTCAAAAGACAGATGTTTTTAGTACAGGAGTTAAAATAGAACCAGAGAAGAGTGCAGAGGCTTTGATAAGTGAGGAGACTCCCCAGAGCTCCTTGGAACTTGAAAAGTTAGATGATTCTGGGAGCTCCAAAGAGAAGCATATAGCAGATCATAGTGCAGTGTTCTATAGTAATCTCCAGAAATGTACCTGTCCTAGTGATGCACTGGACTTGTCCGAGTCCGCTGTTACCATTAAGCACTTCACAAACTGTTTAACTATGGTGTGGAGGCTCTTCAAAAAACTGTCTGAAGAGCAGCAGCGTTATGAGAAGCAGCTAATCTTTGAGCACCCGGCTTTTGCCAAGCTTTGTCAGCAGCTGCTGCGGGACGCCCGAAGGATGACGCGGGGTGACCTGGTGTTCAGTCTGCATGCCGTGGTGAACCTGGGTGTTCCTCAGAACACTCTCCTGGTACAGACTTTGGTGAGGGTGTGCCAAGTAAGTATCAAAATCCCGTGTCTCCTAAGTTTAGGCTGAAACCTCCAGGCTAATTCTGGGATGCAACATCAGAGAGAGTTGGGTTATATCCTTGTTTTAGTCTGACGTTCCATGGAAACTGAGCTCCCATAGTTAATTTCTGTGTACTTCGAATTTGTTCAATTTTGAAACCACTGCCTGGTTTCAGATGGATTTAATAGAAGTCTCAGGAATCATGACACTTTTCAAATCAATGAAATTTGACTGATGTGAGATCTTGTAGGTCACTGCAGTGATAAAGTTCATGAATCGACTTTTGGGGGGGAAAGAAGATGACAGGTGCATATGGATTAAGAGTGGTGTGTTTTTGTTTTCTGAAACTTTTACTCGTCTGAAATAATCTGACATTGTGAAAACTTTAACAGGAGAAGCTCAATCAACTTGATAACCGATGTATCTCAGTTTTGGCAACCACTTTAGCAGGGATGGATAAAGACAAGAATGTGAGCGCTCTTCAAGCTGGATTACAGTGAGAAAAATATGTCTTTCACATGTTCTTCATATTTAAATGTTTGAATATATGTTGGGGAATGTCTGCGCATAAAAGATGCTGTGGCTTTAGGATGTCAGTGGTCACATAACAGGTGTACGAGACAGTGATTTTTGGCATTGTCTTTGCAGTGTCAAGCAGAAAGGCTTCCGATGACACAGGGTGCTAGACTGCTCTGCAGGATTCATATTCTGACTGCAGCTCCACCACTATGGGTTTTTTGTGATGCTGATCAAGTCACTTGGCATAGCTGTGCCTCTGTTTCTGTGTGTGTAGAAAGGAGGTAGTGAGACTAGCTTGGTTGGTGAAGTATCTTGATTTGTCATGATGAAAAATGCTGTGTAACAGCCAGCCAGGGAATTTTATTTTTTTAATTTAATAAGTGAAAATTAAAGATGAAGGCAAGTTTAGACTTTATCTGTGCATCCAGCAAGGCCTGCTGTGGAGTGTGTTATCAGAATAACTTCTTTGGCTCTAGTTATTTTTTTTTCTGGGCCAAGGAAGTTTACATGGGTAACCAATCTGTGCATCCCTATGAAATTGTTTTTCCTGAGGCTGTCACAAAACTTGCCATGAATTAGTACTCTTGGTCCTCTGTCAGATCCTGCTTTGAGAAGGTGGATGTGTTAGTGACATGCAGAAAACAGGTTCTCCTGGAAGCTCAGGTACACAGTTCATGTAAGTTGGTGGAAAGCAAGAGATCCATCTACAGCTTTTTATTGATGTCTGGAACTCTTGCCCATTTACAAGAAGCTGCATCTGCAGGGGTGAATTTTAGAGCATTGCACTGCCATAGTGGCACTGCATATTTTTGTAGCTGTGCAAGTATATTTAAGGGTGATTAAGACATTAAAATACCTCCTTCTGAGCTGGAAAAGGAGGTGCTGGGAGTGCAGAACTCATTGTGTGCTTATAATCCCTCCATGTTATCATCTCCCCTGCTGTTTCTGCAGCCACAGCACTCGTTAGCGTTTTTTCCCTCACTTGCACCGAGTTGTTGTTGGTGTCCATCTCTGAGCTGCCTGCACAGAGATGATTCTGTGATAAAAATGTGCTGCTTAATTCCTTGAAGTTCAACAGCACTCACATCTGCACAGGCAAATGTGCAGTCTGGTCAGGTGCCCCTGCTGTTAATATGTCAGTAACAACACTCATCTGCCATGATAACATTAAGAAAGCATGTATCATTATTTCAGTGTGCAAAATACCTGTGCTGCAGCCACATCATGTAGAGTTAATGCCAGCCTGGAAAAAAAAGGAGGTGGGAGAGGAGCAGGGAATAACAGCTTAATCTGGGAGTAAGACAGTGAGGGGGAATGGGGGTACCTACCTGTTTCTGCTGAAGGTGGCTGCTCTATTAAACAGTTACTCTCTCTAGCTCAAGTCCTTGTATGTGTTTCCTCATCAGATTGCTAGTGGAGCAACGCATTCCGAGTATCAGAGACATCTTTATACTGCAAAACCTGATGAAATGTATAGGAAGAGATGCTCCAACCTTTCTGAAAAAGAAATTAGAGGTAAATTTAGTTGGAGGCGTATTTTTACTACCGCAAAACTTGTTCATAAATTGTGTTTGGTTCTTTCCAGATGCTTAAAGAGAAGATATAATAGAAAGGTTGAATGCATTTGCTCTTCAAATCATAGTCCAGCAATATCTGCAGGAAGAACTTGTATTTGGAGGCTGGGAATATCCCACCATTAAAAGGGGCAGAAAGCAATGGAGATGACGAGAGGAACCAAGGCAATAAAATATGAGGGCCTTCACCTCTTGTTTGGGTTGGCCACATGGTGTTTTATAGAAGCACTTACAGGCTGTTACCTAAATCCCTTGCCTAGCTTGTGGCTGGAAGATAAGAAGACAGAAAACTAGTCTGTGATGGGGCTGTGTCTAGTAATGGTATGGGGGAACAATAATGATTGGGAGGACCAATGGCAGTGAGATGGCAGGAGAGCTCACCTCCTTGGCTCATGGCCTTATCTTTCTGTGCATCTGAAAGGTCCCCATGGAAATACAGTGGTTGGGAGCAGGCTGGAGGTTTTATGGTAGGGTGTACTGGGTTTCTTCCCCTGATTTAAAGACCTTTTTTGAAACCTTCATTCAAACAGGGCTGGCTAGTGTTTTCGTCACATAGCTGAATGGCTCTGAAGTCAGAGTTTGTAATAGCATTCATGAGGAAGTGAGCGAAGATATCACTGATGGGAAACTGGGCAAGAATAGAGCAGTGCAGGGGGCTCATGCAATGTATTAGGTGTAAGTAAATCATAAAACCTTGGGCAAGGTACCACTTTTTACAAGACGGCGAGAAGTTGGCTGTGTTGGAATATGGAACTGAGAAGTAAGTAGCATTTTCCCTTGTTAACAGAGGGGAGCACTTAATTTTGTGAGCCTACAGGGTGCTATTTTTAATACTGTGTAATACCTATTGTAGACAGTTTTATATTTAACCTTTGATATGCATGCAGTAAGAATATTGTGTTTTAATAGCCAAAATACTTTGTAGTCTCATTTTTACTGTCATATCAATCTAATTACTGCTTCAATAAATGAGATCTCTTTTGTGGCATCAGAGCTGGCCTTCTGTGCCTCAGACCACATTAGTAGCTGGGTGTCTGTGTTAAGTATAGGCCACTCGGTGTGCTATTGGATCATTTTGAAGGCTTACAGCTTTCACACACATCCAGAACACTATTTGGAGTCCTATTAAATCAGTCAGCTGTGCCAATTATATTTCTGCTACTTTTTCAAGAATTGGTAAAAGATACGTATCCAGAGTAGTTGGAAACGGGCTTTACTGAGACTTCTTTTAAAAGAAACATAAAGGCAGATCGCTGGGAACTTGCATAGTGACATGGCTGTAGAACACTTGATCTGCTGTAATTGTGTGTTAAGAAATTGAGAATAATTTCTTTATTCTTTTGTTGTTTGTTGCTCCTTTGTCTTTCATGTAAACCTGAACAGTCTAAGGAATTTGTGAAAGTTTTAGTGAAGATGTTTTCACCAGAAAGCAGTGATAATATACCTGAAGAATGAAGGATTAATAAACTCTTAATTCACTTTAGATGGCAGTGTTGAAAGAGATAGACCATCTGACTTTCCCGAATGCTCTGCGTATGTTTTTGGCTCTTGTTGCAATGAATTATTGTTCCATTCCAATCCTGAATGCCTGCAGTAAAAAGATCCAGGGTAAGAAAAAAATGTTTATTAAATTTCCCTTCCTTATGCCAAATGCTTCCTAATTATTGCCTTATCTTCCTTTTCTGATTCCCTTTAAAACTCGGGGAACATTTTTGTTTTACGCTATATTTTGGTGATGTGTTTGACAAGCATCAAGACAAAATTACTGATGGGCAATGAAAACAAATAGCTCTTGTTATCTCTGCCCTTCTTGACGTTTACCTGAATTACTTATTTCTCTTTGCATTTTTCTGTATGCAGAATTTAGGAAAAAGAATTGAATTCTAGGAAGAAAAAGTAGATTTCAGATAACCTTTTAAAACAAATCTGAATTGGAAGTGGACATCTTACAAGATGGATTGGTGGCTTAGTGTGATTAGTTGATAAGCTAAAGGGAACGTAGTGTTTCCCTGATTAACTGGATTCAGATATTGAATGCTGCTTAATAACTGACCTCATGCTGCAGCCCAGAAAATAATTCAGTGAAAGGTAATGCTTTCATCTCTCTCTGTACTTCTGCAATACATTTCTTAAGTATATGTGGTCAGTATATATTGATTCACACTTAAAATACATCTGAATTTGCATGTGAAAAACCATTAAGATAGGAAAATAACATTATTAACAGAAATGAACCAGGAGTGTTTGGGCTGCATATACAGCCTTTGTTTCTCCTGGTTCTTGTATGTTAGCACATACTGGCTTCTCCCATGGGACTTTCACCACACTTAGTACACAGGTTAGATGGCATACACACAGTGAGCAGCTATTCTGTTATTTTCCACCCTAGTTTTCCCATGGCAGAGTCTCAGACATCCAATTCTTAGAAAAATAATAGAGTGCTACAGGAATAGGAACCTATTGTTCTGGGAGGAACCCAGAACAAGGGAATTCCTAGGTTTCTATTCCCTTACACTCTGTTCACACGCCTCTTGGCCCAGTGGTGAGTTTTGGTCTGGGTTCTTCTCATGCATCATTGGGTTCTTTCATTGTCTCCAGGCAGGCTATAAATTCCTTCCTGTCTCTCCTGGTTGTTGCTAACAGATGCAGCTCCTGCATGTTCCAGTTTGCAGTGGTCTCAGGGCCTCTTTTTTCATAACTAAGTGAGGTTGTAAATGACGTTTGTCTTTATTTAGGTGGTAGTTAGCTGCTTGAGGCCTAAAGCTCTAGCAACTTCAGCTTCCCATGCTAAGCCACTACTCATGCTAAGGAAAACCATGCAGTCAAAAGAACTCACTTAACGGAATTCAGTTAATTCAACTTAATTCACAACAATTTAGTACTTCTTTTCCTGCATATTTTTAGTGCAGGTTCTCAGGGCAAGTGATGTTCTGGGACAGAGTGATTAATTTCTGAATAGAAGTCACCCCTGTCAGAGGCTGGTGATGGAATAGGAAGAGGAGGGAAGAGCACACTTTGGGGTTGATGGAGCAAAGTAATTCTCTAGCAGGTTTTTCAGGTTCTGTCCTGTTGCTGGGGCTCTCAAGAAAGTGGCCTTCTCTCCCATATCTGGGGACCTGGCCAGAATTGTAATAACTTCATAGGTACTTCCTGAATTAAATTTTGCATCAGCAAGGGAGTGACCCAGTGGTGATGGTAATTTTGTAATTACACAGAAGAGAGATTAAGGTCAGAGTGACCAGTGATACGAGATTCCATTAGTCTGTTTTCTTACCTAGCATTACAAATCACTTTATTTGATACACAGCTCTCATTGGCTTCCATTACAGTTGTCAGCACTCAGCACTTCAAGGAGGTAACTGTTTTATGCTGAGCCTGGAAGATCACTGAGCACAACTCAGAGGAGTTAAATTTTCGGGAATTACTTTCCTGCTATCCTCTTGAGTCCTCTGGCAGAGGAGGAAATAAAGTCTAGTTCTGAGGGGTGCTGACCCTACTACTGTAACAGCTTTTCTCCTGCGTTCACTGTGTTTTATGACGTGTATGCCCCTCATTGCAACAAACAGTTGTTCAAGAGAGAGCAAATATGTTTAAGAGACAGCACTGTTCTTCAGTACTTAATCCTTTTCATCTCAGGACTAGGTCCATCTTTTGTGGCAAATGAAGCAGCAGTCCTGTGCAGAAGTCTGTTGTTATCTGGCACTCAATCTATGTCATCACTGCTTATATGCCAGGAGGTTGTGTTATGGTTCTATATTTTCCAGTTTGGCATACACTAACGCTTGAGTGCTTGACAGCCTGTAATGCTTTCTAGACATAGATTGATATTTGTGGTTTCTTGCTGGTTGTAAAACCAAATAGGGGGAAAAAAGTAAATTTCACCCTGTGCTAGTATCTGATCAGTCAGCAGCTTTAGATCCACATCTTTGTTACTGCCTCAGCTGACATGGTGAGGTGGGCAGCCCAAAGGCTCAATCAGTGCTGAAGTGGCTGGCCTGAGGGTTTCTGTGCCAAGTGCAGGGAGGTGTTGGAAATCAAGAATCCTGGAACAAAAGTTCTGAGAAAACAGTCTTCTTTCTGCTTTTGTTCATTTGTCCCCATTTGCTGATTTATCCTTTCTAGCTTGTTCCAGACTCAGTTTCTTCATGTGTTTTAGCTCACTTGGCTTTCCCTAGGTAGTTTCAGTCTGTTCCACAGTTTCTTACCTGATTTTGTTTTTTTTTCCTGTCATTCATCCGTCAACCAAACTGTTCCCACAGTGTCTCCACCCGACAGCTGTTGTTGCTTTGCTTCCTTTGTCCTTTTTTGCTCTTCTGTTACAGAAACTATCCATGATATTCCATTTCGGCAGATAATTCTCATTCTGGAAGCTTGTTGCAGTCTCCAGTACCGTAATGTAAAACTGTTTTCAGCATTAGCAGACTATATTAATTCTACTGCCTGCCTTTCAGACAAAAGACAGGTAAGTTTGAGACCAGATAATTCATAGTGGTACTAGTAGGATATCTGGTGCTTTCCGTCTTGCCTTTCTTCATGTTTTGTGTTTGATCTTCAGAGAACAGATTTTCTTAGCAATACCAACCTGATGAAGTTGATACAGTTAAATTTTTAAAACACTCTTCTATTTTTTGATGAATAAAGAAATAATAAGAGGGATGTTATGGTTTAAAAAATTTGCTTTCATTAGTAATGCCTTTTATGAAATCAGCAGGTAGGATCCACTTCACTGGCTTTCTTGACCTTATAAAACTATCTTTTCTTTTAGATTATGCTTTTTCTTTCTGCCTGCGAGACACTTGTCTTTCAGCCTAGTGAGCTGATGGGTATTTTTGCTGAGAAAGTGACAGAAGACCCTGAATTCCTCAACTTGAAAAATCTTATGATTGTTCTCCGAGTGTATTCACGACTCAACTATGTTCCCAGCGACCAAAAGCATCTGTAGGTTTTCATTTAGAGTGCATGATAATACACTATGTAGTCATTATAGAGTAATGTATGGCAACTAGTATTTGATTTCAGTTATGTAAAGGGTTAGTAATCCTGTGTTAATAATCCATAAGGTAAATTTGCTGTGTCTTTTCACATTGTTTTTCTACATAGGAGTTTTTCTCTGTTATTGAAAATGGAGACATTGGTTCTAGGCTGACCAGGCTACTAAATCTGTTGATAGGTAGCTGTATCCCCAAAGAATAATGTTAAGATTACACAACATATGATTATACAAGATAACAAAGATTTCTAGCTTGTATTTTTGTTTGAAATCTGTATTTTATATAGCCTTCTTTGTGTATTTAGATACTTTTCTCGTTCTTTTGGAAAAGGTTTTTTGAGACTCTTCATAGCTGCTTGAATAAGTACCTCCCTCAGATTTCCAACACAGAACTGCTGAAGGCAGTGTATTCATTTTGCATCTTAGGATATCTTCCTCATCATGCACTTGATACGCTGATGGCTACAAACATCCTCCAAGTGACCTCAAAAGGAATCCAAGCACGCAGAGTCCATTTTGAGAAGTACAACAATTTGTTTTGTAGATTCAACTTTTTTTAAAAGGGATATTCTGCCTCCATGCGTAATTTGTTGTAATTGTGTTAAAAGTTTAGAAGTTAAAGAAGCAAACATGATTAAATAGTAAATTTTAAGTCCTCAAGTCAAGGCTAACCTAGTGGTGGTGATCTAAGTGATCTGTTTCTGCATGAGGGCATCAGGCAGTGCAGGAACTGATGATTTCAGTTTCTGCCCCATGATTTCAACAGCTGAATAGTAGGTGTACGCATGGAGAGACGTGAATACAAGATCCATGGAAATAGAAATGTGTCAGAGCCAGGGGTTCCTGTGCATTTTTAAAAGCACAGGAAGTCTCAACCTTTGTAAACCAACTTTAGTACCTGAAATCATGAGTAAAATTTTTTTTTTAATTGTTCTAAATTATAATGAGGAACTTTGGAATGGTTTGTAGTAGAATTTGGTTTCCACATTACAATCCTCTACAGACGGTAGATTAATTCAGCAGAGTAGAAATTCACTGTAGAGTAAAACACTGTGTCTTGCTGTTGAGTGTGCTGTGACTGAACGTGAAAGCTGTAAAGCTGTAATTGCTTAGAGTGTGTGCAGGTTAGTACTCTTAAAGTACAGTTTCTAAAGTATGGCCAAGTCTGATATCCCTTCTTTGTTTCGTAAATAGCCTTCAGGTTGTCTGGGTTTTATAAACTGCTTTTATTCATGCTCTCTCATTCCATGTTCCCCTTAAGTCTCTTGTAATAACTGATAGCATGCAGAGAGCTGTGTACAGTAGAGGGGAAAGACTGGATAACAGACAGGTCCTAGCCCTAGACTTCAATATTATAATTACTGAATTGATTATGTGTATTTAACAATATATTGAAGGTACTGAATAATACTCTGTGAAGAAACAATTGGGGTTTGATTCCTATATTGAAATGCATTTGCTGTGCTAGAATAGAATGATGCTAAAATGAAAAATTCTGTGAGATGATATATTGGATGTCATATTTCCTTGCATCCTTTTTCAGATGATCTTCACAAAGAACAAAAGGAAATGATGCTTCGCTGTGTGAAAGTGTGTATGGAACTTGATAGCCCTTCCTTCACAAAGTCTGCATTTGTGCTGACGGAGAATTCCTCCTCATTAGTATCTCTTAATCTCAGAAAGGCTCGGGAGGCACTGATAGAACTTCTGGGAGATGAGAACATGTTTCAGCAAAATGTTCAGCTGCCATATAACTATCATATTGGTATGAAGCCAAATTACTGTTACATTCTTTTTAATGTAGATTTATAATCCCCAGAATAATAAGGTGGTAATAAATTTGTGTAGGGTGCAAGTGATTAAAAGGGTAGACAGTCTTTTAACAAATGATGTTGTTGATTGGTGAATTTACTTTCTAGGATGCTTCTGTTAAAGCATTTAAGTCCATTTACTGAAACTTTATGATTGCTCTTATTTACAAAACTGCTTTGGACTTTTGTTAAGCATCAGTGAGCAGATGTTAATTGTGCATAAATCCAATATGGCCAACTGTTTTACAGAGTTGACATGTCAGTACTAAATCACATTAGAAACAAAGCCAAACAGCAGCTGCCTTTTGTTCTCTAAGTTCTGGCTAAGGTTTGGGTTCTGCTTTCATTTATGAAATGGGATATGACTTTTGACAGGTAATCATTGCATAACATTTGGTGTCTTTTATATTTTTATATTGCTTAGGGTTTTTACCAGGTTACCAGTTTCTCTGTATTTGTATACTTTTCTTCCTAAATATTTCTAATGAGGAATGAGAATATAGGAAAATCTGAGTATGACAGACTGCAATACTTTCTTTGGACTGTGATTTCACTCCCATAAAGTTCCTACTTATATTGGTTACAGGGGGGAAGAGCCATCAGTAATACGTAAATTACTGAAGAACAGCAATTAGAAACAGGGCAATGATGGCATCTGTTAACTTTTTCAAATAAGCTGTTAATTTGAAAACATTTTGAACAACTAATGTTTTGTTGTTTTGTTTTTCAGATTTTGAAATCCAGATGGATTCAGACAGAAAGAAGGTGCTCCCAATACCTGCAACAGATGACCACACTGACTCAAGTGTTCAAAGGTGTCTTTCTTGACGGCATGTTTTTTCTAGCAGGCTAGTTTTATTTGTGTGTATTCCATCCAGTTACTTCTTTAGTTCACTGATTAGCAGAAGCAAAGTAGATAACTAGTTAGTTGTGGTCACGGAAAAAGACAAAAATTGCCATGCCAGTTCAGAGCACCAACTCTTCCAGCTCACTACCTTCTTCTAGCAGAGGCTAAAACTTAATGTTTCAGAGAAAGAGGCAGTAATTTGATACTCATACTTCAAAACCTGTATCCACTATGACTAAATCCCTTCCAACAAATTGCTACATTATGGTTTTAAAATTCCAAGTATTTGTGTGTCCAATGAAGCATTCAGTTATTCTCTTAAGTCACTAAAATGTGCATCTCAGTGGTATGTTATGGCAATTAATTCAGCTACTGAAACGTAATTTGATTAAAAGGGATCATCATACCACTTTTTAGTGATTAATTTAATCTTGTGTAGAAGAATGACCTCTCAATAACTGAAGTGGGACATATATCATTTAAGTAACACTTAAGTAGAATTGGGTAATACACATTTATGTGCTGGATCACTGCACAGCAACATATTTTGTAGAGTTTGCTTTCTGGGAGAAGACAGCTAGTGAATTGTGTAACAGAAGCTCACTGTCAGGCTTCCAAGGCATTCAGCTTTCCTCAGCCTTCCAAGCAGGTTTTTGTGGCCGGAAGTAAGTGATCCTGAGTATTAGCGAAGAATCAAAGTAAATGCAGAAGCTGTCAAAATAATGTAGAAGTTTGAATGATCTATTTCCTTCTCATTGCGGGAGAAGTGAAGACCTAAGGAGAAAATTCTGTTGTAGATATTTGGGTAGATGCTGGTGCTGCTTTGAAGCTCATGGAAGAAGAGAGGATCTAAATTACTCAAGTCTGGAGAAGGAAAAGGATAATGAAATTTGTGCAGTCCTGATATTTTTGCCTGTCAGAAAGACAGCTATATATTCTGCAGTGTTGAAGGACATCATTGAATCATTGTCTTAAAAACGCTTATTCTACATTTGTACAATGGAGTCTTTCCTTTTCTTCTCGGTTGTAGATTGGCTTTACTCTTCGTTCCTCCGTCTGCCTTCTGTTTGGGTTCAACACACCCCCTAGGGAAGCTGGCAATGAAGAAGCGACATCTAAATAAACTGGGCTATCATGTAATTCTGGTAAGAGTTACTCTCTCTGTTTCTGTCTTGTTATCAGCACACCGATGAGTGTGTTGGGTAGAACAGGCTTTGTAGGGAATGGTGAACCTCATCCAGAGCAGTAATAGTATATCATCTCTACTTAAAAGGTAATGGTGGTGTCACTAGGGAGAAGGGACAGAAAACTCTAAAAGATAAGCTACCACTTACCATTTTCAGCAACATAACCAGTTCAGGGGAGGAAGAAAAAAAAAAAAGTCAAGCCAGTAATTGCTTTGTACCTAAAAGATGTGTACATCTTCAGCTTATTTCCCTGACTTCTAAAGAACGAATGATTCAAGTCATCTTGTTTTCAAAATACAGTGACTCTTCGTGGCCTTCCCATCACTGAGCGCTTGATTTGAGGGACAGCGTAGTTTGCTAAAGACAGTAGAACTAATACGCTCTTTCCTTTTCCTTTCTTCCAGGTCTTGAACAAGAATTTTCAGGAGATGAAAAATGAAGATGCTGTTGAGTTTTTGAAAGGAAAAATTTATTCAGAAAATCCTTTCCCTCTTTCTGAAGTGACTGTGCAAGACAATAATTAAAATAAACATTTTTGGGTCTCCTGATCTCTCTTTTTCCTGTGTAATTAATGTAGGGTTTTAACAGAAGAGATAAGCAGTTTTATACACAACTGCCTACTGCAAAGTATCACAGATTGAGAAAAACTTGTAAAGAGAACAGTGTCTGCTGATAGTGGGGGTTTTCTTTAGTGAAAGGAACTACTTGATTAATCCAAAAGCATCCTGACATGTATTGCTGTTGAAATTTCTTAATTTTATCTTCACTTTGCTTCCCCTCCCCATGCCCCAAGTCAAATTTCTCTCTTCTGGGTCAGGGAAAGGAAATGACTACTTCAAGTGGTATTGGAACCTGGCCTATAAATACGCACTGGAAGGATTCCCCCCAGTACCCTGCACCACCATCCACTGTGTTCTTTATGCAGCATTACAGATAGTAAAGTAGTAAATAACTCAGCCTAAGTGGTATATTAAAAAATCCAAAGATTTTTCAGAAAATTTTTTGAACAAATCAATCTTGGGCTGTTTTCAGAAGTTTGGGCTCATAACAGTTCTGTTAGCTGCATGCTCGCTCTTATGAACCTTCTGCTTCACTGTAATAGATTCTGAGACTTCTTACTACAAGAACACAGGTCTGTCTTTGTAAACTGACTTGCTCTCTGTGGAAACACTGATACCAGAATCTACTATTGAAAGGGGTGTTGCAATACTCGACTTGTTCATTACATACTGTGATGCATCTCCACTGGCCTGTTAGATAGGGATGGAATTGATGGTAGAGTCCTAGAAGTTTAAAGCAGCTTTGGGCCTTTGAGCTGAAGGAGCAGAGAGAAGTGGTTCATCTTTTCCATTCTTGGTAACATTTACTGGTAAAATCCGTTGATCATGCTGGACTTGCTGAAGTCCTTAGTAAGAGCATTGGAATGCTCAAATTACATACATTTGCCAACAACAGCTTGCTTGTTTCTGCGGTGTAATCGGATCTTCAGTCACAATTTCGCTGTACCACAGCCACAGCCCAGTGGGCATGAAGGGAAACGGCAGTACTTCCTACAGTGACTGTGTGCTACCTAAGCGTGGTGCCCTTGCTTCGCTTGCTAGGCTCAAAGCACTACGTTCTTTGTCTTTCTGAAGTAGCATGGACACATGGTTACGGTATTACAATGATGAGATAAAAACGGTATTACAGTGATAAGGTGAAAAGAAAATAATGTGCTTAGACAAAATTCACTGCCCAACTTCGTGCAGAACCTGTAGATAGAATATGGTTTGCATTTATGAAGGAAACTGCAACTAAAGCAGCACTGTTGCAGCAGTCTGGCATAAAGAGCAGAGTGCGCTGTTCAGCATTCCAGTCTCTGAAATGCAGCACGTGCAGAAAAGCAGATTTGATGCAGTTGTAAAACTGAACAACCAGAGCAGGGTTCATCTGCTTGACTTGAGAAGTTTGTTGTGCACTCTTTTTGGATTCACTGTTTTAAGAAAGCATTACCTGCACAGCAGACTGGTCAGACCCATCCTGATGTTCTGAGCTGGCTGACTCACGGTCCTGACCTGCGCTGGAGGAGATCTGAAATACTCTGTGCCGGAGAGCCTGGTAGTGCTCAGAGATGTGTTTGAGAAAGCATTTGGTGCTGGTCAAAGATGAAGCCCTGCAAACAGAGCTAATGCAGCATCAGCTGCAGCTCTTGTCTGGGCTGGGGAACTGCTTCCTCCGCATTGAGCTTTTCAGTCAGGTCCTCAGTAGCAGGTATGTAGCTCCCATCTCTTCAGGGACAAAACACCAGGCAGGGAAGTATGCTGTCCTCCTGGGTGCTGGCAGCCTCGACAGAATTAGCCACCAGTGGGCACAAAATGGCATAGCGTGTTGTATTAAATTAGCTGATCACCATCTTTTCTTTTCTTTTTTTAAAATGCCTTACGAGTAGGTGGAAGCAGTATGGAAGTGTAGTAGTCTGCCATAATGATCACCTT
Organism: Nestor notabilis; assembly: GCF_000696875.1. Taxonomy (NCBI): domain Eukaryota; kingdom Metazoa; phylum Chordata; class Aves; order Psittaciformes; family Psittacidae; genus Nestor; species Nestor notabilis. The sequence continues at coordinate 56,326 of NW_009935843.1, read as the reverse complement.
GCTTATTAAAATATCTTACTTTATGCTTCCTGAATAATTTAAGTCATAACTGTATCACCTACACTGATTCATAGTTCCAAGCAGTATGTATCTGCTACCAGAGAGACGTCAGAGCTGTGGGTTTCTTGAATCTTTACATCTGCTAAAAAGCAACTCTGCTGCAATGTCTGAAATAAACCTGGAGTTCTCAGGTGTCCAGTTCATGTAGTAAGGGAGATATAATCTCCTGTTTTGTGCATTACAATCTGTATTTAGAATATTATTCTCTCTCTCCTGAATCATGCTTATTAAAGTTAGTGGATACAATGAAGATCAGTAATAATTATTTTGCTCCTGTAATTGTGGGTTTTGTCACTGCATGGATTGCTCTGTGCCAAAAGTGCAAACCCCCTTTTTTAAGTGAAAGAGATAATAAACAGATGTTTTTAGCTGACCTGCCAGTGAGGCTAACAGGAGATGGAAGCTGTATCTTTCTCTATCATTTTCACAGTCTGCCTGCAGGCCCAGGAACATGTGTTTCTAACCTTTATTCACACTTGGAACGCTTTGCAAGTGCAGTGGCTGGAAATTTTTTTCTGAACAAGGAGCGAGGAACCAGGAAGCTGAATATGGCTTTATTTCATACAGCCCATGGGCATATCTTATTAACAGATGGAACCCAGACATCTGCTGTGGTGTTTGACTCACTAAAGGTATTTCAAGGGTGTATACAATCTGTAGCAAGGCCAAGGTTCTTAATCCCATGTAAAGTGAAAATAGGTAATTCATTAAGTAAACTAAATTGCTGAGGGAGGGGTGGATATTCAATGAATTGAAGGCTTATTAAAGAAGATAAAGCAAGTATAGAGCTTAGAGTAAGTATGTAGCTATGACTTAAAGATAGTGGACTCAGCTGCACAGAACGGTGTATTTGACCAGATTCTTGTATGAAGGTAGCATATTTTATTCCTGGGCCACAAAGAAGTCTGAAAAGTAGATCCATAGAAATCTTTCCTTCATTCTGAGCTAGAATAAGTATTTGTCCTGTCTTTTTTTTTTTTACATGCTGCTTACTGTTAGATGTTTTTTGATTCACAAATCTTCTTACAAAACAGTAAAATGTCATGGTAAGGTTGGCTTACCCTGTAAATTTTTCCCTGGGAACAGTGCATATACAGTCCATCCTTTGAATTCTCCAGGTCATCTGAAGGATATCGACGTACAGAAGGGTCACGAGCTCAGATCATTGTCATGTTTCACGCAATCAATATGAAAACATTGTGAGAAGGATTTACAGATCTAAGTTATATGGCAAACTTCCCTGGCCCAAGAATGATGTTAAGCATTGCAGGATGTGTGAACAGATCTAAACTGAGAGCAAGAAACAGGAAGGCAGAAGACGTGGGCTGCAAGGGTCAGGAAGGCTTTTGTGTGAACAGAAAATAAACTAGTACCATCTGAGCAAAAATGAAACAAAGCTTGTGAAGTAATGCAGAATGAGAACTGGGAGTGTTTGGAAAAACAAATTGTTTCCATAAGCAGCTGGATTTGCAGACCCTGACAACCTGTTAGTTCTTTCCTGCTTGGATTCGCTTATGTCTAAAGCACTTTTGAACCCTAACTCCAGCCTTCTCAGGGTATGAAATATTCCAGTCACTCCAGAAACATCCAGGAACATTCTTTTAAACTTCAAACTTGCTTTGAAATTGACCTAGACCTTCAAAAGTGACTGGAAAAGAGGGACTAAATGTACATTGCAAGAGTTTGATTTTTGTTGTGAAATCAGAATCTAAATAAACTGGAGCTTGGAGTAAGAGAATGGAAGTCTGTTTCTCAGGTGTTGCAACTGTTTCTACACAGGCAAGAGGTTGATTAATGCTTTTTATGCAGAGAGCTAGAAATGTGGCTCTGGTCAATCACTGAAGTGAAGAAGTATTCTCTCTGATATTCCCATCCACCCCCCCAGCTGTTACAGAAGGTATTATTTTATTTTGCCATTTGGTAATATTAAGCTATTCTCTTTGCACATAAGATTGCATGAATGAGGTTCCAGTTTCAGTACCTCTTTACTGACAGTAGAATATCTGAATTAAAAAAGAATTGCAGGTTTTGCAGATCTTAAAAAAGGTGGAACATTCACTCCTAGGTGAAATGTGCTGAAATTACTTATTACAGAACAAAAGCAGAGCCATGGTTATCTGTTGTTCTATATGCATACCTTTAAAGCAATTATGATACTTAAGCATAGGTTTTACCGGACATGCAAGCCTGCGATTTTGTTCTTTGCTAGTAAGCATTGTGTGGTTAGTAGTTCTGCATTGTTCTTCTCTTTTAAGTGATGCAGATACAATGGAACTCTGAACTATGTTTAAGATCTGTCCTAGCTGTTGCAGGTTTTTCCCTTTTTTATTATTTCTGGACAACTGCAGTGAGAGTATGAATGTGATGGCAACTGTAAATAGCCACTCAGGAAGAAGAAGGAGAATCTGTCTCTGGGTCTGCAGCAAGTCCTTGTGTCCACAGATAAGCAGTAAGCTGTCTGTTTCATCCTGTTCCGTCTCTCCAAAAATGATCCTATGCTGTACTCCAGTAACATTGTTGCCATGGCACCCATCAAAACCCAGATATGCTCTTGCTTTATGTAGCAAGATGCAAATTTTTACAAACACGAGAATTTCTTTTCTCTTTTCACCGCTATAGGTAAGAGACGACCCATGCCTCCAGAGAGAGGCAATTTACTGAACACTTTTTGTCATTCCTGAGCACGTGCCATAGCTGACTCTTCACAGTTCAATCCACAAAGGGCATTTGCTGAATTTTCTGTATTTGCCTGTTTGATTTCCATGGTACAGATTCTGCTGCACATAAGATGTCATCTGTACTTGACCAGCCTTTAGAAAGGTGGGGAAGTGTGTGGGAGGGTGGGGAAAGGGAGAGCTGTTCATCCCCTGGTTTAAATTAAAGTCAGGGCACTGCAGCAATGTGTACCAGCTGAGGCTGTGGCTACACTGCTTCAGAGGAGAAAACTTGACCTGCTGTGTGAGCCCAGTTTTCTCCCTCTGTAGCAGGGAACAGGTCATGCATTGGACTCTGGCTGCACAGAGACTGGTGCAAATGGTGAGAATTGTTAGTGAGGGCTTGATGTGTACCAGTGCAGGTGAGATGAGATTCGGGAAGCATACAGTGGCTTGTTGCGGAGGAAATTATACATCTGTATGTTAAGACATTATTGCACACAGTAGCTAGGGAGGGAGGAGAGGCTAAGCTTGGAGCTCACGTTTGAAATGTTAGTCACATAATAAAAGGCTACTTAATCTTTAGAAACGTGCATATTGAAGACCAACACTGGGTTGTTACTTGACCTTTGCGCTGGCTCAGCAGTTAGCAGCTTTAGCAGAACAGCAGACAGTTTCTTGGCATGGGCAATTCTCTGGAAAATCCAAAGGCAACCTAACCCCCTGTACACTGCAGTGTATGAGGCAAGAAGAGGTTAAAGGCTGCTAATGCATTTGTCTCTGTTGTTTTAGAATATGCTCCATTTTGCTAGTGAATGATTTATCCCAGGGATGCATTATCTTCTAAATAAACCTTCAGTCTGGGTCAGTTCTGTATACACATAAAGCTAATGATGGAGATCCGAAAAGTTAAGCAGGCAAGAAATATGTGTGTGCATGTGTGTTTAGAGATTTGCTCTATATCAGTCTATGCTCAAGGAACACTATGAAATGGTGAGTGCTTCACTCATGTCAAGGAGAAGACTTCCTTCTCAGTAAGCAGTGCTCCCCACAAAAGGTAGTGCTGAAAGGTGAGGCTGGTTTGATTTCTGCTGATGCTAAATAAAAACAGAACTTTCCAAACTTTCTGTTGCTGGTGGTAGGTTTGATATTCATTTGCTGGATCTAGTAACTCAGTAATTGAAGGGGAGGATGTAAAGAGAATAACAAGGAAGGTATCAAAACCACTCTCCGATCAGAGAATAAGATGATCTTACTTTAAGGCATTAGACAGAGACATGGAGAATGTGAGTTCAGCTCTCTGCTTGCCACCTCTTACCTGTGCTGAGTGGCGAGTCACTCAGGAGATCCCCCTGAAGCATCCAGAGTCCTGGTGTTTGCACCCATCAGACTAGTGCTGTGACCCAAGGGAATGCCCTGCTTGGTAGCAGAGGCACAGTCCCAGCACAGCCAGGTGTCTGTGTTCCCCGGCTGCATGATGGTGATGTTCCCATTTGAGTGGCTTGGATTTGTAAACTGTCCCAGGCAGAGCTGGCTGATGTTTCAGATCCAGTCCTTGTACAAAGAGTAGTAACAGTTCAGTCCAGAGAGTGGAGAAAGTCTTGGCTAATTGTAAAAGAAATAGCTCTCTTTCCTGGAGAACCCCAAAACTTGTGACCAATGCAAGCCGTGTCAATAAGCCTTACTGCAAACCTACCCAGCCCTGTCCCAGCAAGTTGCACTACCCTGTCTCTTCCCCAGATACTATTAGCAGCAATGATTGTTTACGAATTCGGACACCAGAATACAAGAAGTTACTACTGCATGTCACACCCATACACACATAGCACACCTCAAACCTGGCTTATTAACTCTTTAAGGCTCATTTGCAAAAGTACACAGGAAATTCTACTAACTAACTGGATTTGTTTGTCTCAGATGAGATCTGCTTTGAGATCTTTTATCAGATACTATTTTTTTCATTAATAATCACTGAGATTTCTCAGGGACAGCATAACCATTTTTAACAGACCCTCATGCTGGTTGAGAGATTTGGAGTATTAACTTGCATGGTTGCACATATACAGCTGCATGCATGCAAGCAACGCTCTTACGCTCTTATGGTATTAAACGGAAAGCTAAGTATGTGTATCATTGTTGATAGAGCAGAGGCCAAAGGTTAATACAAACATGTTTTACAGCTGCAAGAGCTAATTACTTAAGTTAACGTGAATATAGTGTATATTGTTTGGGTCTAAGAAATCATATGCAAGCATATTTGCATCTAATCATAAAGTATTTTAGTGCTTGTAATAGAACTCATTAAAAATAATGTCGGTTATTCTAGAACACAGTGCAGTAAGCTTTTTTTTTAACCAATCAGCAATTATAGAGCCTATGTGCCATCCTTTACAGTTCTGCTAGTATCAATAAAATAATACTAGTTTATTTCCTTACAAAGGTAATTATTTTATTTAAAAATACAAAATAGGCTTTTAATGTTACCTGACATCTTCTTTCAAAAGGCCTAATTAAAAAAAGCAACATATTGCTTTGACAGCTAAAGGTTTGCAGGAAGTTTTGTTTCTTCACAAAATCAAGGATTCTTTCCTAATTCTTGCCCATTCAGAACATCAGTACAGGATCAAACACTTCTGAAAATCCTTTTCCCCAGAGCAATACCTTTGAAATTGTAAGTTCTAATCACGTCATCAGAAAGTATTCTTATGAGGGAAAGTTTTCAGGACTGGAGAAGGTGAGTGAGAAAATCTAACTGGTCCTTCTGTCAGTGGATCCAGGCACATTAAGAACTGTCAGCAAATTGAATCTTTCTTTTGATCAAACTACAAGGACGGTATTTTGCAGCCAGCCCGTATGTGTGGACTTCAGGTTCTGCAATTTACCATTGCACCTGAAATCTACTACTAGCAGGTTTTTTAAGCTAAATTGCACAATCCTGACACAGGCAGATTTCCCATAGTAATTGTGTTGACATAAGGACTATAGGATTTTGTGCGCAATTCCTCATGAAGGTGATCACCCTTGACTCCTAGAACTGAACCAACAGTGTTTGTTATCTTGTAGTAACAGGTGGTAAATATCATTTTGAATTCAGGTTGTATGTTAAAGGACCAGCCTCAGGTTCTTTAGCAGTGACATTTTGCTGTCTGAAGGATGAAGGAAAAATAACCACCTTTACTAGTAACAATTTCCTGGTTAAAGAAAATGATGTCTGAAGAAGCTGCTCTGCCAGCCTAATTACACCAATACAGATTTTGTCAGCCTGCTTCAGCCCCCTTGCATAAGGAACTGCTTACCGAACGTCTACTTGAAGCTCTTCTTTGATAACAAAGCTGTCTAAAAACTGCACCACAGGACTTGTGGAGAAAAGGCATGTGTTACTTCCCACCCTGAAACAACACTCTGAATATTTCCAGTTTGAGCTCAAAATATGTGAGAGTGCACGTGCATAAATGCTGTAAAAACTACAGAGAAATCTTTAAAAGTATCTGTACATGTGTATCTCTTGAAATTACTAGATCATGTACCAATCCTCAAATTAGGTCCACTAAGCTAAAGTTTAAGTATCCTTTGCCACTTGATGATCTGCAGGACACTTAAGTCTGGCTTAATGGAACTAATTTTAAGGTTCCCTAGTAATATCATTCTAACATAGTGTATGTTGGCTGGAATTCTTCCTTGTTTAAGACTACTTTAAAATCCCAAATGGAAGATTAATAGGATGTTTTCATTGTAATCTCAGAGAAAAAAAGAGAAAAAACTCAGCAAGATGATTCTAGAAGGGATGTCACAACTCAGCATAGCTTCCAGTATATTCCCACTTATGCTAGGATTGTTGCTGGATCTAATGAGTCTTGAGAACAGTTAGCACTATCAAATCACAATGGAGTCCAGAGAATTTCAGAAGAACCTTTCTCTAACAAATCTGTGAAAGCTGAAGACTTGGCATGCTGAGAGGAACAACAATTCACATTGCAAACCACACAACATATTGCTGAATATTCATATGCTACAGAATTAAGACCATATACTTAATATTGTAGAAAGAGTTGGAATACTTTGAACACTGCTCAGAAAGACAGAAATATCTTGTAGTACTCATAGAACAAGGCAATACCTATAGAATATTCTATCTCCTACGAAAAGTCAATTGGAAACAGAACTATCAGTTCTTTGTGTGCTTCCTCCATGTAAAGCCACGGTGATAACCCAAGGATATTTTAGTAAAACAGCTGAATTATCCACCCTGGTTCTCCAGTGGAACAGAAGACTAGGATTTAAGGCACATTAGTCAGCATACTACTGTATTGACCGTACTGGGTGGTGATGTCTTGTGCACATACTGTGGGTTTCTGCAGCAAAAGAGAAGGGGATTTACTGGAGGATGATTTTCTCAGAAACAAGGTGATGATTTAAAACATGATGATCATGTTGAATTTCATCTAGTTCTAGTTTGGCTTTTAGTTCATACGGAATCAGTGCAGGATTTAGCTGTGGAACTGGGAAAGCTTAACATGATGAACTGATGTTTGTGGAGACACACAAGTGTGTAAGTTTTTTGTCTTTTTAATAAGCTTTTTGTCCTTGAAAGTTACATGCAGCTCAGTAGAAAATCTGGGTGCAGGCAGCTACCAGGATCAAACTCACTGCTGTATGTTAGTTGTTTAAAACATGTGGTATGCTTCAGTATGGAGTCTTTAAACAAAACAGTTCTAGCTTGTGGCTATCATTACACGGACTGTATGCAGATAAGTCACAAATAGCTGAGCATATGTGTGGTGCAAGGTTAAAACAATAACGAGCAGGTAGAATCATTCAAACACTGGAAATAACTTCGACTCCAGGCCAACAGCTTAGCTTGAGATGGTATCAGTATGGGATAAAAAGAGATAAACTAACAGGCTTAGCAGCCCACTTGGAGTCAGCATATAGTATCTATACTTCCAGCAGGAGAGCAGATGGTCATATATTTAAGGAAGCACCAGACAGAGAGTCAGGACATCTGAATTCTATTCCTAGCTCTGCAGCAGTCTTCCTTGTCACCTTGGGGAGTAATTTTTTTCCCCTTTTTTCTTAATCTTTTAAGTAGTGGAAATAATATTTGCTTGTTTTACAGGGCAGTTGAGAGGCTAAACTGATGCTGAAATAATTCTCTGAAGCTCTAAGAAGAACATACGGAAGAACCGCGAAGTAAACTGGAAGAAAGGACACTGCATGGTTTCAGCTGGCATGTTTGTGCAAGACTTTTACAACCCTTCCTCTCCCTAGGATGTCCCATGTCTTTTTGCACAGTTTTCAAAGAGGGAATAAATGGATTAAGCTGCCTTCCACGTTTGCTGGAAAGATAAGCAGCTGACAGTAAGAACCTGACCAAAGAACAGACTTTATTACTGAGACATTATGTATGCCCAAGAGGGCAATAGGCTTGTTGACATTAATTGCTCATCCCAAGATATTTTTGCATTGGTGGCAGAATAATGTCTCCAATGGCTTTTATTCTGAATTCAGCAGCACTGTTCGCAAGCTGAACATTAAGTACTTAAGACATACTTAAGTATTGTCTTTTATGAACAAATCTTCTGCTGAAGTTCCAAAACAAGTCCATTTTTTTAAATCAGTGAGAAACATGCATGATTATTTGCACAGGACTTTCATCTGAAGCCCATTAAAATCAACAAGACTTCAAAGGAATTTGAATCAAAGACCTAGCAAGCAACTGTCATTTCTTCTGAATCCTATGCCCATTAAGCAAAATGACCCAATCTATCTTCATAACTATTTGGCATCATAGGAGTAACATTTTCACCACAGAATAAATAGCTTCTGCTTTCAGCGTGGAGGTGTAAGCTTTGGGCTGGAGTAGATTTTAGCGTGTATCACTATTTTCTCCATTTCTGCGTATCTTTTTTGCAAGAGAAAAAGAAATAAAAAATGAAGCCTTTTGGGTTTTTTCCTCTATGCCTCCATTTTTCTTATTCCTATATTCTGAGTCCCTGTAAAGGGACTGAACTCCAGCTCAAAACCAGTTCTGGTAAAAGGGCACACACAACACTACAGAAGACTTCAAAACATTAGTCCACCTCATAGCAGTGGTGGAGAAAAAAGAACCAAAAGCAAAGGTTATCTGAGAAGATGTCCTGAGTGTCAATATGGAATATGGTTTTCCAATATGAGTTTGTTTTTCTTATTCCTCATAAATAGACCTGTAAGTAATCTGGACTTCCTTCAGCTCTTCTGGAAGTCATTGTGCGTTGGATATCTATATGGAGGAAAATAGTCACTGTTTTCAGGTTCAGGCTATAGAGCAGGTTATAGTGCATGGCAATAAAATAGGAAGGGTAGTGTGATTTATGAAGAAGAACATATTCTCTTGCATACAGCCTGGTTTTGTGAGAACACACTTTTGGGTTCAGTTGCTCTTTTATACTGGGACTGTTCTGTTGCCTGTTTTCTTGATGAGAGACAGCCTTGGTAGTACTGTAAAAGGACTTCATACTTTGCTATACAAAGTAATGTCCATTGCATGTTTACACAACAAACTGACTTACTGGACTCTCTTTACCCCAAATTCATGCAGTTTTCTGCATTAAATCACCATGGGATAGCTTTAATTCAAGAGAGAAGCTGAGTGAAATAATTTCTTTTTGAAGAAATGTGCTATATGTCTAACTGTAGCCTATTAAGCAGGAATTCAACTGTTTATTCTTGATATATGAACTAAGCAAGAAATTAAATATTTGAACCAGCCTACTAACAAAACCACTCCTTATGACGGTGTAAAGCTGATAGCCAGAGACTGATCTGCTCCAACTGTAGATGAGACTCTGATATCCCAGACGTTCCCTTTATAGGAATATTGGTTGTTACTTTTGTGTCCTTTTTTTTGGCTAGATAAGTGGCAGAACTGCACTTAAGAGGTCAGAGAAGTGCTCCACAAAGACATAAATGCAGGAAGGAAGGGAGCTTTTCTCAAGTTCTTCCCATCCCCATGACTTTTTTAAGCTAAACTTCACTAGTTGCTGTGGACCTTGTGGGTAACCTTTTCTCCGATGACTACCAACTTTGTCACATAACATTTTTAAAGATTTGAAGGTGACATATAGAAAAATCTTCTTCTTAGAAGTGCTTCAGTGCAAATGTGCTATTTGTATGTGTTTGTGTTTTTCGATGTGGAAGAGAGCTTGGAGAATCAAGAGAAAATAGAACTATTTAAAAGTTAATGATTCAACAAGGGCAGGTTCCCTTCCAGGAGAAGTCTGGTTATATATTATGATTATAGAAATAAAATCTTCAGTCCTTCTCATCTCTAGTGTTGCACTGTCACATCTGGGTTCTATGCACAAAGATGTGGCTTTTCCTTGGGGTCATCTTTTCTCTGGGGATGCTAATGCCTGGAAAACTCAGCTTGAAATTGCAATATGACGGGTGAGTGTGAAGGGGGTGTCATGAAGAATTGTGCATGCAGTGAAATTTCCACGAACTGTGTAAGATTAATAATAATTATGAATTGAAAATCTGGAGATAGGGTTACTAAGCTGTAAGCTTCGTAAAATTTGGAAAGAAAACATAAAGATGGGAAACGAAGAAAGAGAAAACCAAATCCAAGCCAAGAAAGATATGATTGCAGCCGTAGGAGACACAGAATGCCCCTCAAATGCATTTCAGGATGCTCTGCTTCCATTAGCTGAAATTCATTTGGCCTAGCCTCCTTCGTATGAACTTTGTAATCAGATGCCATAGGAATAAAATACCTTTTCTCAGTATAAAGCGTGGGGGGTGGCTGAACAAAATTACATCTTTAAATAAAAGACAGCTGAGGTTGTGTGAAAAAGACTGTGTCTCAAAAGCAGCTTAGATACTGAACCCCTGTTGCAAATCTGTATCAATAACTGAAAAAAACTAATGGATTTTTTCCAGACAATCCTTACCCCAAGGTGTCCTGAGAATGAGATAATCATGGTTTTTTTACTGATTAATGTTTTTGAAAAGTATTAAACATCTGGTTTTGCTTCATTCTCCACTCTTGGTATTGCTTCATAAGAAAATGAGTGATATAAAATTATATCATTTGTCTATCTATCTATCTAAACTGTTTTGTTTCATTTACCCCCAACTTTACAAAGAATGGTAGGTTATGGCAGTTGGGATTTGCAGGAGGGCACAACTATAGTGTGGAGGCCAACTATCCACATAGAATTCTATGCACAGAATTTTCTAAAGTAAACAGAGAAAGTACCTGAATGAAAGTGCTGAATGCTTCTAGGCTGATTATATCGCCAGAATATAGTTTTTAAAAGGAGAGAAAATATAGCAATACCTACTGCAAAGAAGTTCTTTCATAGTATACTCAGTCAACAATTCTCCTGACAAAGCTCCTGGCAGAATAAACAGTCATTACTTCTCTCTTTAGAATGTGTTATTTTCCTTTGATAATATTAAGTCTTCAGATTTGTGCCAGAGTTGCAGTCAGAGCCTGTTGATTTCACTGAATATAATTCAATGGCTCCTTGGTAATGTAGTGTTCATTTCTGTTTCTAATTGCTGTCCAGGACTGAACCTGTTGAGCACTTGTATGGCATTTAAAAACACTCTTAATCGAGTGGTCAGTGTGACTCAGATGAAATGACTAGTAAAGCCCATTTTCGTTGTCATTTGCTCTGTTCAACAACTTAAATGAAATATCCAATCTATGGGCATTGAAGGAAATGCAGCTTATGCTGAGAACCGTCTCTCAACTTGGTAAGAAAGCTTAACTGTAGCATTTTAAAAACTGTTGTTCTCACATGGTCACGTGAGCCGACTTTGCACTTCTCCACTGAGAGCCCTAGTCCATAATCATAAACGAGTGTGTGCTTTCTAATCTTAGTTTACTATTAAAAATGATTTGTCTCCGCGCTGGCTATTGTAAAAGGTTTATCAGTAAATAAGAGCTGGCCATCTGGCAGCAATCTGACTGTCTGGCATTTCTTTCATTTTGTTGTAATTAAGACATAATGTCAATGAGGATAGAAAGATATTACAGGATATTGTTTCCTTTCCTGATAGACAAAGAGCAAAGCAAGCCCAGGCATTTAGAAAGAATAAACTCTGAACTGCAGCTGAGATGTTTATTCTCCTAGCAAAGATGTTTATCCTGCATTTACAAGGTTTATTACAAAGTTATCATGACTGTTGCACCAAACTGTTAGCAATGCAAATGTAACCATTTTGCCCCGTAGATGAGGTCCTTACATGCTAACAGCATCTCCTGAACCAGTAGTATACAGCCCATATTAACCATCAAATTCTATGTTTCTTTATCAGCAAAGGTGATATTTTCAAGAGAGATGTAAAAAAGCCCCAAATCCCCCTATTTTTCAGTGGGTAATGTGACTGAATAGTGAATTCTGTTTGCATGTATATTAAGCAGATAATTGTACATTTGTGTATGGAAGTGCAAATGATAGCAGTTGCAGTTCAGATGATGCGAGTATATTATATTGATGACCATAATGAGCATGGCCATGCAAGGCTTTTGCAACAAGAATTTCTGTTATAAAAGCTTTAACATGTAAAATGTTCTTTTTTTGTACTTGTCCTGTAGAGGTTCCAAGGCCCACTGAAGTCACTGAAGGAGACTGTGAAGCAGTAGTTATTGGTTGCTAATAAATACAAATACTTCTCAGGTTCCCCATTCTATCACATCAGTAGTGGATAACTGCTGTCTTACCTTTGAGTAATGCAATGTAGTCATCAAAATCCACCCCTCATTCTGAAAGCCTTTCATTAGAAATGGCACACTTGCTGTCAGGCTTGGAAAGTTGATCTGCTGAAACACTGAAAAAAAGAAAAAGAATTACAAAGAGGTTTTTAATAGAAGATACAGATTTGGGTTTTCTGCATTTCCAACTATTTTAAGTTGTTCTTTCTAAACTTCAAATATTTTTTTTTCAGATTGAGACTGTAGTAAATGGAAGTTTCTTGGGGCCTTACAAAAATATACACTCAGACACTGTATTTGTGTGTCTTTGCTAAAAATATAAAATGATAGATCCTGTACTAGAAACTTTTGTTTTCTGCAAATTGGGTAAGAATATGCAGGTCTGGAGAGCACGCTAGTCACTATGTGTGGAATAAATTAGCTACGCTTCTGACAAGTAGTTTCTGAACATCTCAAGCTCTTATAAATGTTCATTTACCATGATTATCTAATGGTTTTGCATGCTGAAGTAGAAGAGCGAAGCACCAAATCTATCTGGAACATCTTATCAAATAAATAGTTCATTACATATTACAAACGATCTTGTTTTGGCCCTGGTCCTGCAGAGGCAGAAATACACACCAGAGCTCATGTGAGCAGTTGATTTTCAGTGGAGCTGGTATGGTGAATGAATAATTGCCACTGGCAAGGAAGCAGAGTTAACACTCAACCAACAGAAAACTCACATCACTTAGTCCTGTTTGCAGCTGAAACATTCCAGGAATTCATCACCCAGACATGTTTTTGTTGGAAAAGCACTCAGTTACATGTTCTGTCTTCCATCTACATAACAAAATATCTCCTTTTGACTTATGGAATCATGGATACTTTAACAGACATTAAAACTGATCTTGTTTCTCTGCTGAACTTCCAGGGATCAGGTTTTGCATATTGTGCCAGAAACATTTCAGCAAGTCCAGCTTCTTCAGCATCTTTGCAGCAGTTTACTGGTAGGTAGGAATAACCATGTGTACTGACAAAGCAGAGTGGGGTCTTGGGGTATAAAACAGGTTTGCATGTACCTTTGGACAGGAATGAAAATTAGTAAATTTCAAAAAGGTTTAACTAACTTTTCTTAGTGTAGAGTGGAAGTGTTCTTCTACTACCTGAAAGAATTTATGGGAAGAAGTTAGATTCCTTGCATGGCCCTGTGAAGGTGCTGCTCCTTATGAGTGGTGCCTGAGCCAATGGAAACACTAAGCCTACGCTGCATGCTATGTAAACAGGTGGCTCGGGAATGGTTTAGGGGAGAATTTGAAGGAAAACTTCTTCCATTTATTGATATGCAGCTACTCTATCTTAAATACATTTTCTTATTCCAAAACCAGCTTTGACTGTGCATTTCTTTTTTCTCTGCACAGCTGGATTTGTGGAAGCCACTGCTGCCTGAAGACATTGGGGCTGGAGAAGACCTGCACATGAGGGTTCCAGCCCCTCTGGTGCAGGAGGTGAAAGACAGCTTAGATCAGCATATGATCTCTTACAGGTACAACCTCTAATTTCCCAATGGGAAAGGCTGGATCTAACAATCTTCCTTGCTATCACAAAATGACCTAGCCCTTCCCAGCGAACAGTCAGCAAGTACTGATGATAGGAGCCAACCTTTGTTCCAAGTGCCTCCAATTTGCCTTGACCTGCCCAATGCACAGATTCTATATATACACCTCTGAGTTTTAAAAGCACATTCCCCTGTGCCCTGTTTATTCACCTTCCAACTAGCCTGGACTGTGAATTTGGAACTGGGATCTGTGACAGCCCAATCTGTCTTGTTTCTTGCTGTTGCCTTCTCAGTGGCAGAGGATGGCACTCAGAGGTATGACTCTTTTTCTAGCCTAAAATCAGGGAGCCAAACCTGGTACAACTACTACTTACAGGAGCATGCTTTGCTCCTGGAAAGCACTGATATTTGAACACGGGGTCCTCCCTATTTTAAAATCCCTAAAGGTTTAATTAGTGTCACTGTAGAGAAACAGTCTCTGTAGCTCTCCCCTTCCCTGTCTTTTGTTGCTCCTTTGGTTTGGAGAAAAGCCCTTACAAAGTGAATATTCAGCCAGTTTCTTCCAAGCTGTAGTTTCCTACTCCTATCTCCCTCCAGGCTGGTGAGAATTTCCTAGCACCTTCCTGCCAAACAGAGACATTCCAGCCTGGGACAAAGGTCCCAGTGTCAGGTGTCCATTGTGCACACAGTTGGGAGCCACGAGCTGCAAATGGCCCATGATGCTTTGTCACACCTACCCAGACACGTATCTTCACTGACTGCCAGCTTCTACTTTAAACCAGAGAATCACCTAATTCAGAGGCAAAGAGTATTTATAAAGCCAAATGGCTTGAAATAAGATCTATTCCTCACACAGTCCCATTCCCATTTGGAACAGACTTTTTCAGGTAACCAGTGGCTAGCTATATTTCATATAAACAATCCTGTAGTCATTCAGGGCTGGTGACAGTCTATGGACATACGCATACATATTTACCAATCAAAGATAAGTTAAAGAACGATTGGTGCCACTTCGAAGCTGTTTAGTGTTAAAGCTGATCTTGACATCTTGCATCTTGCCTCATTAATACTTTTTAGTGTGATCCCTGACAACCAGAGATGGAGAGAGATAAGTTGGGACCCAGTACAAATTATCTAACATCAGGTTTAGGCATTCAGGACTTAAGACAACATTCCAGAAGATATTTAACCTCTTACTTACATCAAGGCTCTTCATATTCTAGTGGTTTCAACTGATTCTAGGGAAAATTTAAAAATTAAACTCAAATTAGTAGTTTAGTCTTTTATTTTTTTTCTTTTCCTTGCATTAGGGCCAGAACTCCACCCCCTTTGCATAGAGACCTAAAGAAAGAGGTGGATAATTTAACAGTGAAGCTGAAATTTTGCTTCGTATTGCAAAGGGCGTGAGATGAGTATGGCAATGTTAGAGTTAAAGTTCCTATAACACATTCAAAGCAGGAACCACCTTTTAGAAAGCAGTTGACATGCAAGGAAGGTAACATGCCAGTTAGGTATGTAATGATAGAGACATAAATGACAAATTATAATCAGGACATCAATATTCTGACTGTGTCAGACTCTGGGATTTCAATTCTCCAGACCCTGATAAGGCTTTTTGCGTGTGTGGTTGCAGTTCAAGGGAATTTACACTGGCTGAATTTTAGTTTGAAGTTTGGATGTGAATAAACATCAAAGCTTAGAGTGAAAATCAGCTGTAACTACTCTTAAAAGTTTCATATTTCCAGAAATTCAGCCCAGTGCTACTGTCAGCAGAATAGTCCATTAGCATTTACAGTGGTTGAAATCAACAGTGTTTAAGCTACCTTTGCAATTGTCTTATCACAAGTGTTTACAAAGAGCACAGATTTGGAACACTGTTACAAGGGCCCGATTGCAGTGAGAAGCACAGTGTATGATCCAAAGTCCCCTGAAGCCAAGGAGAAGGTTTTAGTGACTCCCTTGATCATGGAAGCACACCTGTGCTATACTCATTTCTGAACTCATTTGTAGCTAAAAGGGCAAGAAGACGTTTTTGAAGGAAAGAGGGGGTTTGTTCTGATTCTGGCAAGTTGCAATGAATACTTCCGTGAAGTCTTTGCAAATTGAAAATGTCTCCATAAAATACAGTGAAACACTAATCGTAAATTTTTCCCTTTCCCCTCCTTTTCCCAAAAGGTGTTATTTTAGAGTTTTGCCCAAAAGTACAAGTGGTGTAGAAAAGAAAGACAATAAATACTTTTTTTTTGGTATAAAATCGTCAATCTCAAAAAAAAAAAATAAAAAAAATCTTGTAAAGTTATTGCTTTGTTTGAATCCAGCAAAAATTTCAGTACTTAGAACTTCCTCTTACACTGAAGTAATTATTATGCTGATGGTGGTGAATTTGCAAGGCAGTCCACAACAGATGAAGCTAAATCCTTTCATTTGTTGATGTAAGTAATGTACTCACCATGATAGTTCTGCAGTAACTGCTAGGGATTGGGTTTTTTCCTATCTATCTCCCCCTTTCCTCTCCTCTCAGCGTCCTAATACCTGATGTGCAGGAATTGGTGGATCACAGCATGCCAAGGGAAAGGAACAGCCCCAGGCAGGTCCCAGATGGTTATGACTATACCCAATATCACCCCATGGAAGAGGTAAGATGAACACAAGACTGCTTGCTTGCTTTGTAGCTGCTGTTTTGTAATTGCCAAAACAAGCAACTCTGTGCTTGCAGAAAGCTCAGCTGAAGTCACTGGAGCTCTTTCTGTCTGTCTTCTTTGCAGAATTAGACCTTACTCTTTGAACAGAATCTTGGCCTGGTTGAACTGAACATGAATTTGCCATTGATTTTGATCAAATCTTCAGTTCTTCCCTGACCAAAATGTAAATGCTCTGCATGAAGCAGCCATATTGTTTTGCAGACAATAATCTGGGATTCAGTTGGTTGTTTTGGCACCTTTCTACCCTATCATGCTTTATAATTAACTCTATCCTTATAATTAACTCTATCGTTTATTTGTTTAAGAGCACTCTCAGCAGATGCTGAGACAAATGTGAAGTGCAATGACTACGGTGGTCTCTGTAATCCCAGTGAGGAAGAAGAGATGAACAGTGCGAGATCCGTAGAAAGAATTTAAAGACAGGTTTTTAACATACTCTGTTAAGGAAAGAATAATGTCATAAGGGTGGGTAGTGAAGACTTCTGGGTGCTGTGTTTCACAGACCAGTGGGTAAGCCTGGACACCAGCAGAGCATGCTGGTATTCCTTCCTCCTCCTACCCACACAGTAAGAGTGAGAAAGCAGAGTCAATCCTCATGTATGTTTTGTTTGAGCTACCTATTGGGGATGACTGCTGCTGAACTCAAATGTGGAAAATCAGTACTCATAGGAAAGAGACTGTGGGGCTGAAGATTTGACAGTGTGGCTCCATGCCTGGTGAAGTCAACAGAAAGATGCCCATTACATGGGCATATGGAATGAGATCCAGAATGGAGTATCAGTGTGGTATTGCAATGATGTTACACTTTAACACCCAGTGAGATATGACCATGACTTTGCTCAGAGGCAAGTGAGAGGCCTTCCATGAGTGTTAAGTGATACTACAGGTTGAAACAAGCTCTGAGGAAAACATTGCTTGTCTAAGCAAAATAAAATGCTTTAATCTGGAAATGGAGGTGGAAAGAGAAGGAAACTCATACTCTATGACTATTTAGATTTATCAATGGATGACTGAGATCCAGAACAGCAACAGTGAGCTGGTGACTCAGCACTACCTGGGGAATACGGTTGAGAATCGACCAATGTATTATCTGAAGGTAAGGGGGGAGCTTTCTTAAAATGAGTAAAAGGTATCTCCACAGAAAAGCACACAGGAGAAGGCAGGATTCAGACTTTTCCTAAGACAGTACTCATCCAAATTCATTGAAATAACAGATGGGTTTAGTCCTCTACAGTGCATGTAAGACTTGTCAACTTTCATATATATTATCACCATAACCTTGCTATTGGTATTATACAGTGAAAACAACAAATTTAACTTAAGTCTTACTTAGAAATACAAATCAAGCTGAAACTGGCTTGGCAACAGCTGTGTGTGAGGATAAAGAGTTTTACTTTGTTGCTTCTATTACCTTTTATAGCATATAGCCTTTCTGCTAGGAGTATTCCATGACATTTTTTATTGGACATCCTAGTAAAAACCATAGTCTTAATAATTGTATTACTTATTGTCTAATCTGTTCCCACCACTGTGTAAAATTAGATTCCCTGCATTTTTTTGCTTCCCCTTCTTAAAAAAAAAAATAAATCTCGAAGTAAGAACAACCAGTCCTGTGAATTGCTAATATAAATGAAAA
>NW_009935843.1:31323-38006 GCF_000696875.1 Nestor notabilis | reverse complement strand
TCCTGCTCAACAGATACTCTAAAACTCTTGCCCTGTGATACTACAGAGAGTAGGGTTATTAGGAAAGAGACATAGTCATAATGAAGTCTGTAATAATAACAATCTCAGATGCTTAATGATATATCGAGGCACATCCTTTTCTTTCTGTATCATGCTAGGCTATTTTATTCTAATGTAACAGATTTCCAAATTATCATTTTTACACTCTCTCAGATCAGTCAACCATCAGATAAAACCAAAAAGATCATTTGGATGGACTGTGGGATTCATGCCAGAGAATGGATTACTCCAGCTTTCTGCCAGTGGTTTGTGAAAGAAGTGAGTCCTTGCTTTTCCACTTAGATAACAATAAAAAAAACCCCTCTTATCATTTCAGACACTTCAGCTCTCTTCTCTATTATGGTACCAAGAATTTTGCTTTTCTATTAAAATATTATTTTCAAAATTAGCACAAGATAGAGATACCTGTGGAGATCTAATTTCAAATCACAGTTTAAGATGAGATGTGGGACAATATTTGTTAGCTCATTGTTTCCTCCACCTGAATTGATTCAAAGACAATTGAACTTGATACCAACCTCTCAATTGCCCACAGTGGCTTTTGGATCAAACCCCTTTGCACCACAAACCCACAGTCCACCTTGAATAAAGCAACCCAGAGATATGCTATGGAAAGCATATGTTCCATGTGTATGGAAAGTACCTGGCACACAGGTACGCTATCATGCAGCTTTCATACCTATATCTATACAAAGTACATTATACACTCTTCTTTGGTAAATGCCAAAAGGTGGATATATGAGGCATCCCTGCCCATGGCAGGGGGATTGGAACTAGATAATCTTAAGGTCCTTTCCAACCTAAACCATTCTATGATTCTGTGATATCAACATATCTGGGGAACAAGGCGATCTTGGATACCATGGTGATATCCAGGAGTGGGTGATCCCTGATGACAGCTCTAAACTAGCTCTTTCCAGATCACCACTAGATTCTCTGCTCAGTCCTCTGTATTTTTTTCTTTTCAGATTCTTCAGAATTACAAATCTGACCCAAAGATAAGCAGATTTCTGCAGAATTTGGACCTCTACATCTTGCCAGTCCTCAATATTGATGGCTACATCTATTCCTGGGAAGAAGTAAGTAATGAAAATCCAGAAACTAGGTGGAAAGTTAGATGTGCATAGCATGTTTTGTTAATTTTAGATACAATCATAGCAATTATATTTAAACAGAGAACAGTGACAGAATCATTACTCACAAATCCTCTCAGGGCAGAGAGATTTTGTTACTTCCAGTAAATAGGCAGTCACTTGAGATTAGAGGGCTAAAAATTCCTGGCCAACGTCATGAGCCTTGGGAAAAGAGGACAAAACCACAGGATCAATTGCTTTTGGGTTTCTGGGGATGGACTTACTTCTCTGCTAACAGCTCAAGGCCTGAATGCTAGGGTTAAGCATGTCAGGAGGAGTCAGCAACTCTTTGCAAGAGATCTCAACTAGCAGATGGGTCTAAGCAACTTTGCAGCATGGGACAGGGGGAGAATTGGTGAAATATTGGGCTATTTGGTTTTAAAGTAGGAGTGCCCTCCCAGATAATTTTCCTTTTCTGATATGGAGAATAATGCAAACTGTTGGTCTTCAGCAGCTCTCATCATGCTTCCAGGCTCCTGAGCCCAGTCAAAACACCTTTTAATGCACGACCTCAGCGTAGCCCAACAAGCTCAGCCTATCACCATGTGGATCCTGCTTGCTCCCTGGCAGGTTTGGGGCACAACCACACATTGCACATGGCAGCATTGGTAATTCAGCTGGGAAGCTCACGCAGGCAGTGCCGTGAGCTGTCAGTGAAATAAGTACAGCAGTGAGTATAGCAAGGAACCAAGGAGCAGCAGCAAGATTAGCTGACAAAAAAAGCATTCATCTTCCTGAATGTGAAACAAACAGAAGCTGAGCTATCATCCCTTGGACACAGAGGTATCCCTCACAATGCCAAGTCTTTCTTGAAAGTGTAGCACTGTATGGAAGCAGTTGAGTACTCAGAAAAAGCATACCACCTCTTTTAAAGCCCAGAAGGCTCATTTCAAGGTACAAGCAGGCTTGTGGAAGATGACAGCCTGGCTGTAGTAGATAAAATGTTCCATCACTAAGCTTTATCACCCTTGCATATAGAGTTGCACTCTTAGAATGCAAGAGTTACTCAGAATGCAGAGGTCTAAAATAAAAGAGCCTTTACAATATATTATTACCAGGCCTTATGGATCATTGAGTTGTTATTATGGAACTGATGTTACTTTCATTTAGGATCGTTTATGGAGGAAAAATCGTTCTCCACATATGAATGGCACCTGCTACGGCACAGATCTGAACCGAAACTTCAATTCCTCCTGGGGCAGTAAGTTCCAACTATTTCAGATCAGCAACACAAGTGCAAAGCAAGGGTAATAACTAGTCTCTGAAATAAGATGAAGTCTTGTAAGAAAGGAATACTCGTCGTCATCAAAACAGATGTAAAGATAAAAACCTGGTTTGTAAAAATATTATCGTTAACTTTCAACTGGCATTTATTTTTGTGAGCAGAAAATTGCTGCTTATATAACTATACCTCTAATTCACGGCAGGAGCAAGCATCAGCTCCTAGGCAGCAATGTTGGGAGTTAGCCACTTAACAGCCAGTATTTATGTTTGCCATGAATTTCAAGGAGCCTCCCTGGCAGGTGGTATACTGTGGTGGTGTCAAAGTGTTTTCATTGCAGTCAGCCTGTAAATGTGAGTTAAATATTTCAGTCTTGTAGCAAAGTTTAGTTGCTACCAACAGAGTATAATGTTGAAGTCCCACTGAGCTATCTAGTCTCCCTGCCCATATAAACACATGCCTTAACACTCCAAGGTAGATTTCCCTCTTTCCTCTGAACTCATGTTTATATGTCTCTCCTTTGATTCACTTTTTGTATTCCTCTCCAGGTATTGGTGTTTCTTATAACTGCAGCAGTATCATCTTCTGTGGATCTGGACCAGAATCAGAGCCTGAGACAAAAGCTGTGGCTCAGTTAATTGAAAGGAAGAAGAGTGACATTTTGTGCTATTTAACAATTCACTCCTATGGACAGTACATCCTCATTCCATATGGTTCCACAACTGAACCTCCAAGTAACAGTGAAGAACTGGTAGGGCAAATCATTTAATGTCTACATTTGCAGAGAATGAGTACAGGCAGTAGCATGTGGCACAACTCTATCTGCCTCTTGCCTTTCCTTCAGAGGAGCTGAGCTGACTCAGGCGCTTGGCTTCCAGAGGTACTGTTGCTCCATGCAGTATCAGCAAGGTCTATTTGCCTCAGAATTAATCCTAATTTCACCTTAAATCAGGAAAATTAAACTATTACAGATAGGGTTACTGCAGCACGATGCAAGTGGAGAAGAGCACCAAGTTCTTGCTGCATACAAGAATCACAGAATCACAGACTTATTTAGGTTGGAAAAGACCTTTAAGATCATCAAGTCCAACTGTTAACCCAGCACTGCCAAGCCCACCACTAAACCATGTCCCTAAGTGCTTAGGATCTCAGCACATCATATACATGTGGTTGTCAGCAATTGTGTGCAGAAAGAGTATTCCAAATGAGAATGGAATCAAAGTAGATGCTTACTTCTTGGTTACTTCTAACCCTCAGCTTCTGAGTGTTCTAATTTGAATCATTAATATATGTATTTATGAACTAGCTGGAGCACTAGTAAAGAGCACAAGGCACTTAGGTCTGGACTTCATTTGAGTCACTGGAGAATTCATTTAGTCTGTCTGTGGCTCAGTTTCTAAAGATGGTGGGATGCAGACTCTGTGGCAATATCAGAAGTGTGAGAGATCAATCACTGCTGCAGTTAGTTTCCGTATGCTGTATGGCATAGAGACTAATTCTCCAAAATACAGCCCTCTAGTTTTACAACAAAGCAAATACCTTCTCTACCTAATAGCAGAGTATCTTTTAAAATTTTAGCATAATCTACATTTAAAAAGTCAAGAACAATTTGCCTAAATGTTTGTAATGGGTTTTGCTAAAGTCTTGAACTAATAATATTGAAACTTGAAGCTGACCATATATAAATGTAAAACTGAAAGAGAAGAAAATTTTGGTCCACTCAAAATAACTGCCAAATGTACTGGCACTGAAGACCATGCTTTTCCTATTTTGAACTTCCAGATGTATGTTGGAGAGAAAGCAGCTGCTGCCCTGATGGAAAAGTATGGGACCAGCTATGAAGTAGGATCAACCTCTTTAATTTTATGTAAGTTTCTTTATGTTTCCCGTTGATTGTTCTGTTTTTTCAAAGAAAGGAGTCATTCTTGTGTCACAAGCATCAGTAAGTACTGTTTTGCTGAGTTTTCCCTTTGAGTAGTATTTAATGGGCTGGTTCAGTGGAACATCTAAGCAGCAGTCATTTTAATACAAGATAACACTGTAAATTATAAAGCTGACTGAGGGAATGAAGTAAGCATTGATCAGAAGCTAGTTCTTACATGAATTCCTCACAGATACATCATAGGGGCCAGAAGGAGATCTGTGATAGATCATCCTCATACTGCTGAAGTCAGCAGCAAAACTCCTATTTGTCTTCACTGGAGTCAAGCAAAAATTAAAATCCCAATCAGGTCTGTAGATACTCCCTCAGACGTTATCATATGGCAGCTGCTTGCAGTTCTGTGTGAAATATGTTGGTTTCAGCCTTGTTCCTAATAGACTGGGTAGCCACATCACAAACACACCATCATGGCTGATAGTAGTTGACAGCCTTTACACAGAGGACCAGAGGGCCTTAGAGGCAACCTGGTAAACCCAGTATCTTCCCAGGAAGCAGTAAGTCACATTTGTCACTCAGAACAGTAAGTTGTTGGCACCTGTACCCATGTGGTTTTGCATATTCACAGTGTCTGTCTGTGCCAGTCTCTGAGTCACACAAGTCACCTACTACATAGGCAATGTATAAGGTAACTTGTCCAGGCCTAGGACTGCATTTTGCCAGGTTTTGTACTTACACTGAATAGGTAAGAAAAAAGATTTCTGAGGCATATGAACAATGACACAGGGAATAGTCAGAAATTTTTCAGGCTTGACCAATATTATGCTTAAAAACTAGCATACAAAGAAATTCCAGGCAGTGTCAGTGTATGAAATGAAGTACCAGAGCAGACAAATGGCCAATCCATCTTGTATGCCAGACTAGTCACAGTAAAATGCTAAAAACACAGAATCCCTGGAACTCATGAATCTTATGAAGAATTGTTTCACTTAGGAAACTCCATGGAAGACTTTTAGTATAATTAAGAATTGCAACACCTAGAAATTCTGCTCTCCATGTCACAGTGATATGTGGTTATTGCTTAGTTCAGGGTTTCTAGTATAATCTTTCATTAACTATAGCAGAAAGTATTTCCAACAAACCATGCTTAATGCAGATCTCTCCCTGTTATTTTCCAATTCACAGACAGTAACTCAGGATCTTCACGGGACTGGGCTCACATGATTGGCATTCCTTTCTCCTACACATTTGAACTGCGAGACAAGGGTACTCACGGGTTTGTTCTACCCCCTGACCAGATCCAGCCCACGTGTGAGGAGACTATGTTGGCTGTGACAAGTATCATAGACTATGTCAATCACAAATACTTCCCAGGTGAGGCAGTGATGCTGTCCTCCAGCAGCCTGGGCCTGAGCCTTTACCTCAGTGTTGTACTTACATGGACCGTTTCTTAAAAATGGCTGAGCAAGAGACTCCCATGCAAAGTACACTATCCCTTTGAAAAGACAGAATGACATGAGCAGAGGAACTAAGTGTCAAGTATTTCAATAAAGGCTCATCCCACAAAATGCAAGCATCCACTTGTGGTTTTGATAGCTGTGTTTTAGGGAAAAAGGAAAGAATGAACAGCTGTGGCAATTTCCCAAACTTTGCTTGCTGGCTCTGCAAGAAACCAGCTTGCGTACACAGGAGCACTATTACTCACTGGTTCTTAAGCATGTTTTCAGGCACTCACCTGGGCCTATACAACCCTTCTGTCAGCCACAGTCCTGCTCTGTCACAACTGTCCCTACCACCTGGCCCTGCTGATTAAGGCAGGTTAGTGAAGCTAGAACCTGCCCAATTCCTTCAAAAATACAAAAAGGAAAAGGAAGGTGAAGATGGAGTGCTATTCCTACAGAGCAGACTGAAGATTGATTTCTTTGCATCCTCAACTTCCTGTCTTGGGTTCAGCTACAGCAGTCATTTTTTCTCCTTCTTAGTAGCTGGTGCAGTGCTGTGTTTTTGACTTTCAGTCTGGGAACAATGCTGATAACACCCGTGTTTTCAGTTGTTGCTAAGTAATGTTTACTCCGACCAAGGACTTTTCTCAGTCTCATACTCTGCCAGGGAGGAGGGGAAGCCAGGAGGAAGCAGAGGCAGGACACCTGACCCAAACTGGCCAAAGGGGTATTCCATACCACAGCACGTCATGCCCAGTATAGAAACTGGGGGGAGTTACCCGGAAGGCCCAGATCACTGCTCGGGTCAGGCTGGGTATCGGTCGGCGGGTGGTGAGCGGTTGTGTCCTTTTCCCTTGTTATTCTTCTTATCATTATTATTGGTAGCAGTAGTGGTTTGTATTATACCTTAGTTACTGGAGTGCTGTTATCTCAACCCGTGGGAGTTA